>NC_084902.1:657500-925000 GCF_949316345.1 Pungitius pungitius
ATATTTCCAAAGGAGCTGTTGACATGAAATTTTCACCGGATGTTGGTAACAACCCAAGTAATAAATACATACAGAAAGAAACCACAACAAAGAAGTTCAGAAATAAAGTTATGTGTAATAATGTCAAATGACACAGGGAAGAAGTATTGAACACACTGGTATTTATTCAATACTTTGTAAAAAGGCCTTTGTTGGTAATGACAGCTTCAAGACGCCTCCTGTATGGAGAAACTAGTCCATCTATATATACATTAATATATATATTAATAATAAATAATGTTGATACAACTCCATTCCTTTGCTTCTCTCACTGGACCTCTTCACATTGTAGTTGAAGAGACCTGCTTTGATGTATTGTTCCTTAATACTTAATAGAATGTCGCCATAAAATACTGAGGTGGTGACGTCACTTCGAGCTGCAGCAACACTGCGCGAGGGGGGAGAGAGAGAGAGACAGGTGGGGAGACAGAGACACAGAGAGACAGACAGAGAAAGCATCGCGCGAACACGGCACAGGTGAACGCACGAGCTTCAACGTCCGCAGGAGGGAAACAACAAGAAGCAGCAGCAGAAGAAGAAGAAGAAGCTGCCCCCCCCCCCCCCCGCGGGGATGATCATCGATAAATAGCGCTGCGGGTCGTTTCCGCTGGTTTCCGGTGCCGCCCTCCTTCGTCCTCCTCTTCCTCCTCTCCGGTCCCGCCGGTCTCGAGCCACCAGAAGCGGATTCCAGATCAGACCCTTTGGATCTCAGGAAGGAAGCGAGTGAAGGAAGCGAGTGAAGGAAGCTGCGTGCATCTGTGACGAGGAGCAGCGCACCTCACGGAGATGATGGAGAGCAAAGAGAAGGCAGCAGGTAGGACGGGGGGGGGGGGGAGCGGTGCATGTTGGGTACAAGTGGACTGCGGTATCCCGTGAACGCAGCGCACGGAGCCGCTAGGTGTGGTTATTATGGGATGGGGTGCGGAGAAAGTGCGTGCGTGCGTGCGTGCGTGAAGCCTGATGCAGCAAAACACACTGCGACAGTGAGACAGGTGGACAGGTGAGACGGTTAATCAACAAAAACAAGAGACAGACATCTGGGTGGACACGTCAGGGACAGATAGCAGGACAGTGAGACAGACTAACGGTCGGTTAGCCTTGGGAGACAGACAGGAGTAAAGCGAGACAGATATGAGGACAGACGGACAGGTGAAAGCATGTAGAGACAGGGACGGACACATTGAGGAGCTTTGAGGATGAAACTGTTTATGTGTGTTTGGGTGTGTCCAACAGAATGATGCATTGTGGGAGCTGCAGTTCTTTGTGAATGAACTCAGTCAAAGTCAGACGGAGAGACAGGACTCACAATACACACTACATGTACTAATACACACAACACGTACTAATACACACTACACGTACTAATACACATACTAATACACACCACACGTACTAATACACGTACTAATACACACTACACGTACTAATACACACTACACGTACTAATACACACTACACGTACTAATACACATACTAATACACACCACACGTACTAATACACGTACTAATACACACCACACGTACTAATACACACCACACGTACTAATACACGTACTAATACACACTACACGTACTAATACACACTACACGTACTAATACACATACTAATACACACCACACGTACTAATACACGTACTAATACACACTACACGTACTAATACACACCACACGTACTAATACACACTACACGTACTAATACACACTACATGTACTAATACACACTACACGTACTAATACACGTACTAATACACACCACACGTACTAATACACACTACACGTACTAATACACATACTAATACACACCACACGTACTAATACACGTACTAATACACACCACACGTACTAATACACACTACACGTACTAATACACATACTAATACACACCACACGTACTAATACACGTACTAATACACACTACACGTACTAATACACACTACACGTACTAATACACACCACACGTACTAATACACACTACACGTACTAATACACACTACATGTACTAATACACACTACACATACTAATACACACCACACGTACTAATACACACTACACGTACTAATACACACTACATGTACTAATACACACTACACATACTAATACACACCACACGTACTAATACACACTACACGTACTAATACACACCACACGTACTAATACACATACTAATACACACTACACTACTTACTGAGGAGTGTGTACTACAGGTAGAGGGACAGTTTCTTTCATCTTGACAAAGTTTCCTTTGCTGTTCTCAGATCAGATTATTGATTATTTAAATGACCCCATTTTTACTCTGGAGCTTCCTGCCATCACATGACCGCTGTGACCTCACCATGATGTCATCAAAAGGAGCTGTGATTTCCATTTGTCCGTCCCTCTAGCCGTCCTTCTGTCTTTGATCGTTGTTGTTAGTGAATGATTGACGTGTCGAGTTGGACAGTTTGTAGCCCCAGAGAAAACCTTTGAGCGGTGCTCGGGTGAAGGCAGGAGGAGGCGGGGCTTCTGTTTGTTTACAGACAGACTGACTTGTATTGATTCTGGGATCAGATCCACATTGTTGAGGACCGTAGTGAACCAGCTGAAACCTGAGACACACACACACACAGACACACACAGACACACACAGACACAGTGCTTTTTGATAAGCTAGCTGTCTGTGATGGAATCAGCAAAGACCAGACCTCCAGCCCTCCTGCTTACGGGGTCAAAGTTCATCCCGACATTCAGTGCGATCATTTGTCCTTCTGACAAGCAGCAGTGTTGCATGCTGGTACCTGGCTGCAGTGTTGCATGCTGGTACCTGGCTGCAGTGTTGCATGCTGGTACCTGGCTGCAGTGTTGCATGCTGGTAGTTCCTTTACAGTTTTTTTGTGCGAACTCAACAATAGTTCTTCAGATTAATATAAGCGTAAATTAGAAAAGTAAAAGTACAGAATTTAACAGCTGCTGGCAAAGACCTGTAATCATTGATCAATGATCAAGGCTCATGTTTTTATGACGTAGTCACTGATAATGATGTCATCGATTTCTAAAGAAAATATAGCTTAAAATCAAGTTCTTGAAAAGGAAAGTGTGGATGTGGTGTGTAAGGGGCACACACACTGATACACACTCCATTACGCACACACTCCCCTCACCCCCCCCTCTGTGGGACCATAAACAGCTTGAGATGAGCTGAGCTCAGCACCAATAGGCTGGTGTGTGTGTGTGTGTGTGTGTGTGTGTGTGTGTGTTTTACAGCTGGTTTCTTCTTGTTCTGGTCACCATTGTTCCCTGCATCACTCTCTGGGATGTCCCGCCCATGATGCATCCCCTGACTTATGGTCTGTAAAGGATCTGTCAATCATTGTGTAGCCCCGCCTTAAAGCATCCCCTGCTCCATCATTCACTAAATGAACATCATGCTGCATTGAAGAAGACTTGAAACTAGAGACTGAGACCATAAACTCATGTTTACAATGTTTACTGAGGGAATAAATCAAGAGAAGTAGTTATTGATCTCTCTGAAAGCTTTAATGTTGATTATTTAATATGATCTGCTGAGTCACTCAACTTAATGGAGGCTAAAGTGTTAGCATGTCCCTAATGGACGCAGTGATGCATGATGACGATGTTATTATATTATAGTGGTCATTTAAAAAGTATAAAAACCTGAAGTGTTTTCCTCTTAAGAGCATCGCCATGGAGACGATGTGATGGAGCGAGGGGGGGGGGGGGCAAAAGACTTAAAGTGTTGAGAGACAGCACACACACACACACAGTAATACACACACACACCCACAGTAACACACACAGTCACACACAGTAACACACACACACACACAGTAACACACACAGTAACACACAGTAACACACACACACACACAGTAACACACACAGTAACACACACACACACACACACCCACACACAGTAACACACACACACACAGTAACACACACACACACACAGTAACAGACACACACACAGCCTGATGTGATGTGCCCAGGAGATAATGAACAGCAGGAGTCTGAGTGCTACTTTAAAACTCCCAGCATTCCAAGGGTCCCCCGATGCACACACACACACACACACACACACACACACACACATGCACATGCAGCACCCACTAATGTTAGAGACCTGACCTGAACCCATAGAGTGTAGCACATGAGGAGTTTTTTAATTGGTGAGCTGTTGGGTGTGTAGACTAACCGGGACTAGCAGCTAATGGAGCTAACAGCTAACAGAGCTAACAGCTAACAGAGCTAACAGAGCTAACAGAGCTAACAGCTAACGTATTCAACATATTAACGTATTCAGATACATCAGGACGCGTTCAGGTACTATTTTGTAGAACACAGTTGTGCTTCTTGTCTCGTGATGCGTTCACATCGCACCTACTGAGTCACGTGATTATTGTTTGGGGGAGGGGGAGGGGCTTATATCCATGGAAACCGCTATGACAACACCATTCATGTTCTCCATTTATCGTAAAAAAGTAACCTGCACTGATGCTGTGAACATGTTAAAGTCCCCTACGCAAATAAGCTAAACAGCTACCTGCTGACATCATCGTGACATCATCCTGAGGTGTGTTCACTAAACCGTCATGTCAGCTGCTTTATTAAAGCTGTATGGACCCCAACTATCAAAATATAGACCATAATACGTCACCATTTATACCATATTGTTTATTATTATTATTATTATTTAGCATAAATGTGTGCACTCCCTCCAGTGTCTAGTCCATGGTGAGTTCAGGTGTCTGTAATAGGACAGTCTAATGTCTGTGATGGGTTCAGGTGTCTTTTGTAATAGTAGGACAGTCTAATGTCTGTGATGGGTTCAGGTGTCGGTAGTAACAACCGACTTCAGAGTTCTGTGATACTTATTGGTAAAGTTTGATGACATCACTATCTGCTCTGTTCTCTCTTGTAGTTCTTTCATCGGAGCTGTAGTCTTTTCTGTTGGTATCATATTACAGCAGCTGAGTGGTGGAGGGGTGACACACACACACACACACACACACACACGCACAGAGTCAGGCCCACGGCGGTCAGCTGAAGCGACTTATTGATCGTCGATCGACTAGCTCTCTGGAAGCCTTTGATCTCCGATGACTCGGTATCGCAGCCTGTTCCGTCGCCTGCTGCGCGGCGACAGTAAGGCTCAGGAGGCAGACGAGGACGAGGGCAGCACTCTCAGGGAGGGCAGTGAGCAGGGTGAGTGCACACCAACACTGGGATGTACTTCATGTACTACTACTACAAGAAGTACATCATTGAGCTGCACTTACTATAGAAGAAGTCAGAACTTTCTTTATACTTGGTTTAAATTTGTGTTTTCATGCAAATCATATTCAAAATACAAGCAAATACACAATAGAATACGTGAGTGTGTGTAGAAGGACTATTTAGTCATATATTGACAACTTTATACAGTCATATATACATTGAAATAGTACAGACAAAATAAAAAAAAGTACAAGCTGATCAGTTGATAGAGATAAAGGAGAAGGAGACGTATATATGTACTTAATGTATATATGTACTTCATGTATATGTATATATATGTATTTATATGAATGAGACCCGACTTCCTTCAAACTGATCTGCTTCCTGCTCAAAGATCAAATACATAAAAACATTTTCCTCAAAGTGAAGAAGAGTCGAGAGGAAAAAACAGCTGAGAGACAGAAATACACGACTGTAAATAGACACACACACACACACACACACACACACACACACACACACACATACACACACAGTGTGTTCTAGTGTTCTTTGTTGTCCCTTCAGTGATTCTGAAGCTGAGATAAGAAGTATTCCACATTTAAATAAAGTATCTATGTAGTAGAAGTACCTCAGTGTGAGGACACGTGTGAGTCTTCATACGTGTCCCTGTTGACATATGAAGAGTATTTAAGACGAGGGGACAAGTGTCCGATGAAGGTGTGAGACATCTGACCAGAGGGCTTTACTCTGATACTAGTATCAAGGAGTACTGTGTGTGTGTCTGTAGTAGTAGTAGTATTAATAGTAGTAGTACCTGTTGTGCTATAAGTGCCTGCAGTATTAGTACCTGTAGTGAAATATGTACTTGTAGTATTGGTACCTGTGCTACTACAAGTACTTGTATTAGTACCTTTATTAATATAAGTACATATAATAAATACCTCTAGTATAAGTATCTGTTGTACTATAAGTACCTTTAGTAGTAGTAGTACCTCTATTATAAGTACCTAGAGTACTTATAGTAATAGTAGTACCTGTCATACAGCAACGACCTGTAGTAAAGTACCTGCAGTAGTAGTAGTAGTACTTGTAGTAGCTGTACAAGCTGTACACATCACGTGGAACCACAACAAATCTATTGCATGCGTTCTAATGGTGGGAAACACTAACCTGTAGTACTATAAGTACCTGTAGTAGTATAAGTACCTGTAGTACTGACGCTGTCCACCTGGGGGCGCTGTCTCTCCACCTTTCAGTCCTCTGAGGGTAACAAGCAGCTGATTGGTCCATTTTATGTAAACGGCAGAAATTAATCGATCAAACATAAAGTTGATGACAATAGCAAACACAATAATATTCTTTTGATTCTCTTTTGTTGTTCATTTCTGTCATAATGAAGATAGAAATATAGAATAAGACTGAATTAAAGATTGAAAACATTCATGATGATCATCGTTATAATAATAAAGATGTTTACAGATGTTTATATTTATTGTCATATTGAGCTTTGTGGTGTCAGATGAGTCATCAGCAGGAGCTGCACAAATACAACACACTAGTACATTCATGTATATATTTACACATACACGTTGTTCACGTAACCACCGAGAGGAACAATGCAGCCAGCGTCTTTGTTTGGTTTCATCTTCCAGCTGCCGCCCACACAGCTGTGTGTGTGTGTGTGTGTGTGTCTGAGTAAGTTCTTATTATTGAATAAATTCGTATAATAATAATTGAATATTTAAATTATGACACATAACCTTGATAGTGATAATAATAATAATATTAATGAAGTAATAAAGTAATATAATACCAATATTGATAACATTACTGTAAAGACCTTAAAGGCTTCGATCACTCTTCTGAGTGGTTTTGACTCGCTTGTTGTGGGTAGAACAGTTATTCATTAGAAGATTCAAATGAGAGGAGAATTCTTTTGAAGCAGCAGCCTGATGGAATCAGCTGATGATCAGAGTGAAGATGAAGATGCTCCTCCTCCTCCGAGCAGGTACCAGGACCCAAATACTTTGTAATTACAGACCGTGACCTGGTTGTTTCTTCGGGGAGTCGAGGCCTACATTCGGCTCCGCGGTGCGTTCAAAGACTCGTTCAGCCGGCCTCGGGCCCAGAGACCAACCGATTGGATACGCAGGATTAGTTTTTAATAGCATCAAAGTCTTCACGGCTGAGATATCCCTCTAAACCACAATGTGAGGCGCTCTTCATCGGGAAGCGTCGTCTTCATTCAGCTTACCGAAGAACCAGAACACAACGCCGTATTTTTAGCATCTGTGTGTGCGTTCTTTGTTTCCAATGTACTGAAAGGAAGGGAAAGCACCAAAGTCCTGTAAATGCTCTCCTCGTGCACAATATTATTTATATATATAATATATTACACATGACTGGGTGCACGTTAAAGTTTGCTTTTATCTCTTTCAAATCAACCAATTTTACATTCATTTAATTGCAAGCAACTCATTTGGTTCCTGACCGGTCACCATCTTGGTTCCTGACCGGTCGCCATCTTGGTTTACTGCGGGCATCTGTTTTCTAGCACCGAGTCGACGTCGGTAGTGTTCAGGATCAGATCTTTTTTGTCACGCATGATTACGCATTCATGAAGTAAAAGTATATAAATATATAAAAACTGTAAATATATATATATAAATAAATACATTTTCTCAAAAATCTTGTGCTGACTGACCTCAAACCAATTTTATGTGGTACACTGCGCTCAAAATCTGTCAAACTGTTTGAGTATGACTTTGTGAGCGAAGAAGCCGCTCCGCTTGACAGATTGTGATTAAACCAATCAGAGAACAGGACGCACTATGTTTACCCCGGCTACTTTTTGTAATAGTACGTGCTGTGCTTCAACATTATATTACGGTACATTTGTGTGTCTAAGGACCCAAAAAATGGCATCTGTTAAGAGCCATTCTTACAAAGCGGATTTCAAACTAGAGGCTATCATTCACACAATAGAACATGTGATAGATTATGGCAATAGAACATGGGGTAGAACATGGGAATAAAACAAAGGAATAGAACATGGGATAGAACATGGGAATAGAACACGGGAATAGAACATGGAATAGAACATGGGAATAGAACATGGGAATAGAACACGGGAATAGAACATGGAATAGAACATGGCAATAGAACATGGGAATAGAAAATGGGAATAGAACATGGGATAGAACATGGGAATAGAACACGAGAATAGAACATGGGAATAGAACATGGCAATAGAACATGGGATAGAACATGGGAATAGAACACGAGAATAGAACATGGGAACAGAACATGGGAATAGAACATGGCAATAGAACATGGGAATAGAAAATGGGAATAGAAAATGGGAATAGAACACAAGAATAGAACATGGGAATAGAAAATGGGAATAGAAAATGGGAATAGAACACGAGAATAGAACATGGCAATAGAACATGGGAATAGAAAATGGGAATAGAACACGAGAATAGAACATGGGATAGAACATGGGAATAGAACACAGGAATAGAACGTGGGATAGAACATGGGAATAGAACACAGGAACAGAACACAGGAATAGAACATGGGAATAAAACATGGCAATAGAACATGGCAATATAACATGGGATAGAACATGGGAATAGAACACAGGAATAGAACATGGGAATAGAACACAGGAATAGAACATGGGAATAGAACACAGGAATAGAACACAGGAATAGAACATGGGAATAGAGCAGATGCAAAATAATTCAACATTAATGAATCAATGGTACGGAAGTGGAGGAAGTGAGAAGATTAACTATGGATATTGGTTGGATATATTGGAAATGGATGACATACATTGGATGACATTGGATGACAGAAGGCGAACACACCTTTACCAAGACAGGGAGGCAACGGCGGGGTAGTTCCGCCCATGGATGGTGGATGGCTGCACTAAGCTATCTGTCCCTACTGTCGTCCGAGCTTTCACGAAAGCCGGAATCACCACTGAACAGACGACACTGACTCAGAGAATGACGAGAGGCGGCGTAGTAGACCACATGGAGTGATGCGCTGGGAGCCATAAGGTTGGTGGTACAAATCCCGGGTGCCCCACGTGCCATGTCGAACTGTCCCTGAGCAAGACACCCAACCTCTAACTGGTCCCCAGGCAGAATGTAACGCATGGGTTAAAATGCAATGTAAGTCGCTTTGGATAAAAGCCTCAGCTAAATGTGATGTGATGGATCCGGAGATGCTTGATGCCCACATCGCCCAGCTGTTAAACTCAGGATCTAAAGGTGAAGAATTCGATGGATTTGTAGAAAGACAATGATTGAAAAAGTGAGTGTATTTTTCTGTATCTGTTACAACTGAACAATATTGAGATTTATTGTGAGTGAGTTGAATGAAGTTTGACTTACCCAACTTTTTTGTTTCGCTTTATGAAAATACACCCGTTCATTGATATTGCGCGTTATAGTTCGAAAAATACGGTATATACAGTATATATATATCCTCTCTCGCTCGCTCTCTCTCCCCTCTCTCTCTCCCCTCTCTTTCTCTCTCTCCCCTCTCTAAGCCTCTCATCGCATTGAGCCTCTCTCATCCTGAGAGGTGGAGGAGGAGGAGGAGGAGGAGGAGGAGAGGATGAGGCAGGAGGAAGCAGAATAGAGTCTATGTGTAATCTGCAGTTTGGCGTCTCGACGCTCTTCTTGATTTTCTCTCTGGATTATTTGAAGTTGTTGGCATCCATGCGCTTCCATCGGAGGCTCTGAGGATGCAAACGGGTGAATTACCCAGCATGAAGAATTAATCGGATCGGAATTCAAAAGTGAGGTTTGCACTTTTTCATCAGGCTTTTAGAACTTCTTTTTTTTTAATGTCAGTAACGTAATAATAAGTTCTTGTGATTGATGATTGGACGCCTGGAACAGAAGCTACGGGATCTGTTCTTCTGAAGAAATGAGGTCTGCACCCACAGGATGGATTGCGTCTCCTTCTGACGTTCGGGGTTCTTCCAGCGTCTCTTTGAGTCCAAACATGTAACTGTGAGCCGCCCTTTGGCGTCTTCAATCGGTTCGTCATCAAGGAGCGACTGAGTTCTGACATGTCACCTGTTTGGGGATAAAGAAGCGACTCAAAAGGAACGAGCAGCAGCAGGTGTAGATCTCACCCTCCGTGGCTCCGCCCCCTTCTCAGGGAGATGGCGGCGGCCATCGCCAGCTCCCTGATTCGACAGAGGCGTCAGGCCCGCGAGTCCAACAGCGACAAGGTCGCCACCAATAAGAGGCGCACGAGTCCCAGCAAGGACCCGAAGTCTACGTGCGACCGAAACATCTTCAGCGTCTTCAGTAAGATTCGCTTCTGCAGCGGGAAGAAGAGGCCCGTACGGCGGAAACCAGGTGGGTGGGGTGCCACCGTTAGGTGAAGGCGAAGTTTATTTTGAAAAGACTTCATTCATGTAGTCCGAGTAGACACGTGTTGTATCGTACTCATACAATACTTCAGAACTGTCGACGGGGAAGACTTCTAATTGGGGATGATATTACAAAATCTTTGATTGTTGCACGCAAGATACAGATACCAAACGATGGAGCGATCGTTGACTTGGCCCACCTAGGACGTGGTCCACTTCAGATTCCTCAGCATCGTCCAAGTAGGAACACGGCCGTGACTTCTATTGAAGTGATGCGTGATGTTCATCAACATTTCTAAATATTTGATGCCTGGGCCTTAATTGGCAATAACCTCCGGCAGAATAACCAGTTCCTCCCAAAGGAACCTTCTCACTCACCAGCTGGGCATCGAGCATCTTATGAGACGGATGTTTTCAACATTTACACATTCATGAGCTGCGACTCTCTCGTTAGTCGACGCCCCCTGCCGCCGACTGCTTCATGTTTTTCTTGGCGTTGCAACAAACGGCGTCTTAATGGAGAGATTATGCAGCGGCTTCCGCTTGATCTTCTCCTTCACAATTTACAGTCCGGAGGCGTCTTTAACTTCTCCATGTCAGCACTTCTGATCTTTGGTCTGCTCACTGATTCAGTTCACTGCTTCTACTGCTTTGTTGGACATGGTGAACGATGGTGGTCGTAATTTTAAAAAAGGTCTCTGGTTCTTTAAAGTGAAGGCAAAGCTTCACGAGTTACAGCTGCATTCTCTCTACTGACCACCAGGGTCCCTTTTCAATACAGAATGATGTCCATTTAGTAGATCAATGCAAAAACATCGAGTCAATTTACTGTGAAACTGTTTCAGGACTCTTATTGTCAAACAGCTTCAGGAATTTTACCCTGAAACAGATGGAAGGACTCTTATTGTGAAACTGCTTTATGGCTCTTACTGTGAAAAACTGGAAGCCGAGTGAAACTGCTAGCATTACTCCATCAGAAGAGGACAAATGCCGGGAAGATCCAATTTTGATACTTAATGGTTTATCTGTCTGTCCACACATGTGTGTCTGTGCACCTTTCTTTCTGCACACCTGTCTCTCCGTGTGAAGGTCAAGTAGCCCCACATTAGCATCTCCGGCTTCGCTTTATTTCCGCCAGTCTTCTGTCCCACATCTTCATCTGGAGCATCACTTTATTTCTAACCCACACAGAGAACTGAAGCAGATAAAGTGTGATAACAGTGAACGATGAGTGATGAAGAGTGATAACAGTGAATGATAAGTGATGAAGAGTGATAACATTGAATGAGGAGATGAAGAGTGATAATAGTGAACGATAAGTGATGAAGAGTGATAACAGTGAACGATGAGTGATGAAGAGTGATAACAATGAATGAGGAGATGAAGAGTGATAACAATGAATGAGGAGATGAAGAGTGATAATAGTGAACGATAAGTGATGTAGAGTGATAACAGTGAATGATAAGTGATGAAGAGTGATAACATTGAATGAGGAGATGAAGAGTGATAATAGTGAACGATAAGTGATGAAGAGTGATAACAGTGAACGATAAGTGATGAAGAGTGATAACAATGAATGAGGAGATGAAGAGTGATAACAATGAATGAGGAGATGAAGAGTGATAATACTGAACGATAAGTGATGAAGAGTGATAACAGTGAATGATAAGTGATGAAGAGTGATAACATTGAATGAGGAAATGAAGAGTGATAATAATGAACGATAAGTGATGAAGAGTGATAACATTGAATGAGGAGATGAAGAGTGATAGTAGTAAATGAGGAGATGAAGAGTGATAATAGTGAATGAGGAGATGAAGAGTGATAATAGTGAACAAGGAGATGAAGAGTGATAATAGTGAATGAGATGAAGAGTGATAGTAGTGAATGAGGAGATGAAGAGTGATAATAATGAATGATAAGTGATGAAGAGTGATAACATTGAATGAGGAGATGAAGAGTGATAATAATGAACGATAAGTGATGAAGAGTGATAACATTGAATGAGGAGATGAAGAGTGATAGTAGTGAATGAGGAGATGAAGAGTGATAATAGTGAACGATAAGTGATGAAGAGTGATAATAGTGAACGATAAGTGATGAAGAGTGATAGTAGTGAATGAGGAGATGAAGAGTGATAGTAGTGAACGATAAGTGATGAAGAGTGATAATGGTGAACGAGGAGATGAAGAGTGATAATAGTGAATGAGGAGATGAAGAGTGATAATAGTGAACGGTAAGTGATGAAGAGTGATAATAGTGAACGAGGAGATGAAGAGTGATAATAGTGAACGATAAGTGATGAAGAGTGATAATAGTGAACGAGGAGATAAAGAGTGATAACAGTGAATGAGAAGTTAAGTGATAACAGTGAACAATAAGTGATGAGTGAATGAGAACAGTGAATGTGAAATGAAGAGTGATAACAGTGAACAAGGAGATGAAGTGTAATTGGTGGTGAAGTATCCTTCACACTTATCTCAGACCTGCTGTGTGTGTTCCCAGGGTCCTGTTTTCCCTAAGCCTTGTTGTTAATGTTGTTGTTGTTGTTGTTGTCAGAGCCCCAGCTGAAGGGCATTGTGACACGTCTCTTCAGCGAGCAGGGCTTCTTCCTGCAGATGCAGCCCGACGGAACCATCAACGGAAACAAGGACGAGAACAGCGACAACAGTGAGTGTTTCACTCTCCACCTCCCCTCCATCAGCACCATCATACACTGGATTCCTCTCGTCTAGAATAGTCTCACACAGCGAGAGGCGGACTGGTTCCTCAGCCTGGGTCAGGAGAAGAAGAAGGAGACTTGCTTCATCTTCTGTTGGCTCCATTGCCTCCATCTTTGTGCACAGGATCCATGTTCCCACAAACGTTGTACATGGTTCTCTCTGCCTGGAGTAAATATTCATAAGGTTTTAAGTAGTGTCTTTCTGTAGAGGAGGTGGAAGAGGAGGAGGAGAAGGGGGAGAGGACGACTGGATGTTTGGCTCTCCCTCTCACATCATCTCTGTGTCAGAGTTAAATAAAGGAGGTTTAACAGCAGCCACGGCCCCAGGCCTCTTCCTCCTCCACCTCCTCCTCCTCTTCAACCTCACCCACACTGCAGCTCTCTCTCCCCTTGACGATTAGAGCTCCCCTCACCCCTTCATCCCTCTCTCTCCACTTTTTTCTCTCTCAGAAGGATAGATTCATCTTCCCTTCTTCACACATGTAGAAAATGTTCATAGTTATTGTCTCTATCTAATTGATTCTGTTTGTAAGTGAGTGGAACACGTTCTGCTGTAGATGAAATGATTAGTGAATGTCTTTTGAATCTACTGCAGCGCTCTTTAACCTGATCCCAGTGGGTTTGAGGGTGGTGGCCATGCAGGGGGTGAAGGCTGGACTCTATGTGGCCATGAACGCAGAAGGATTCCTCTACACATCAGTAAGAAAACACGTCTCTCTTCTCAAGAAACAGGCGCTGAACAACATGTTTGCCTTCTGTTTCAATATGAAATGACTCACACGCTTTTAACACATTTCATTAAAAAATTTAAGACGTCACCTAACTGATGAATTCGCAAATAAATGGAACAATGGAGTCTTTACGAGCTAAATGTCTGATATGCAAGCATTATGTTATTAATCTCAGCAATTAAATATATATCAATGGTATTCTCATTGCCTCGCTTTAAACTGAAAGGCTTTTATTTTGAAAAAGACCGGGTACTTTTAGATTGAAGCAATTAAATTACTTTATAAACTAATGATAAAATATAATAAGGATAATAATAAAGAGGGCAGCCCATTCAGGCTGCACTAAAATATATAGTACAGTGGTTATTTTGCTGCTTCGCCTCACCGAGTCCATCCTCCATCCATAATTCATCTCTGCTTCTTCCATAAAACTTTAAAATGAAGATTTTCAGTCTCTGTGTGGAGCATAAGGGACGAGGAGGAGGAAGAGAGCGATGATGAAGATGATACTGTAGATACAGTATGTGTGTAAACAGGACGAGGCATCTCTCTCTCTCAGACAGGAAGCTTCTTGTAGATGATGTTTGATTTTAAATCGACATCATCAATGTGTCGTCATGACATCATGACATCATGACATCATGACGTCATGATGTCATGGTGCTACAATAAAGGTGAGATGTTATTGATAAAAAATAAAAACGTTGCAGTGGGAAGTTTCTTCTCCTCGAGCGGCCGGTTCGAAGTGGAGGCGCGTCGTGTTGGTCTGAATCATCACATGACCTCCTGCTGGGCGGAGTCTGCTTTGTGAGACGTCATCGACCCACCGAATACATTCACATGTAGGGGGGGTCTACTGTCAGGATCCTTTAGAAACACAACACAATGTTGAACTACATTGTTTGGCTCTTCCCAATAGACCTTTAAAAGCGACGCCAGCGGTTAGCTGGAGGCTAAACAAAGAAACGTCACATTCTCTGAGTCGAGGGTTTATGTTCCAAACAAACATTTGAGATGATAAACTGTGATTCTACACTCTGGGGAGCTACAGTAGCAGCTAGCTGTTTCACAGACGGAGAAACCTTGCTAATAGTTGAGATTAGCTTAATGCTAGCCTCCCTAGCGGTCACAGCTAAGGCTAAATCATCAAACCTTGTGTCATGCTGTTAGGGTTCGGTAGCTACTGGCTACCCCCCAAACATCCATCAAAGTGTTCATGTGCTTTCCTGCGCTCGGACAAGAGTGCGTGGAAGAAACATTACGTTAGCTAACTAGCCAGCTAGCTTGCAATCCAACAGCAGACTGGCCCGGGGACAGGGGGACAAGCGGAGACCAGCCGTCCTCTTCAGGATTTAACATCTGTTTTTCATGCACTGCAAATGTTTGTGTTCAAAATCCAATGAGAGTATTCAGCGGCTTGGTTAGTTGATCTAAGATTGTAGTTCCTACAATGTTTGTCAGAGAGATTGTGTATATATAAGTACAGGTATCCCTTTTTAATACAACACAAACGTCTCACCTGACGTTTCCTTCTTTCTGTTCTGTAACAGACGTGAGGAGTTAAATGTTTGAGTCGGTTTGCTCTGTTCTGCTCTGATTGGCTCCTCCTCGTCCACCTGTTATATCTAGAGGGCACAATCACACACACAATCACACACAATCACACACAGACACACACACACAAATACAATCACACACAGACACACGAGTTTGGCCCTAAAAGTTCATGTTTAACCAGATGGACCTGTGTCCTGTCTGTATTCAAACCGATCCGCCTTCAGGACTCCACAGAATATATATTCTTAAAAAATGAATTTTCATACTAAGATGTTTAAAAGGAAAAAGACAAAAGAAACTATTGAAGAAATTCCCATTAAGGTGCATCCAAACTGTGTTTTTACCAGCGTGTTCCAGAGGAGTATCCTATATAATATCATATATATAGTATTATATATTACTCGTAATAATATGCTTGAGATTTAAAGTGTCCTCCTTACAACGTGATGTCCCCTCTTTGTCCGTGTGGCAGGATGTGTTCACGGCAGAGTGTAAGTTCAAGGAGTCGGTGTTTGAGAACTACTACGTCATCTACTCCTCCACGCAGTACCGCCAGCACGAGTCGGGCCGGGCCTGGTTCCTGGGCCTCAACAAGGACGGGGCCCTCATGAAGGGAAACCGGGTGAAGAAGACCAAGCCCTGCTCGCACTTTGTCCCCAGACCCATCGAAGGTGAGACACACACACACGGCCCGTGTTAGCCTAGCTTAGCATTAAATCCTAGAGCGTCAAAAGAGAACAATAACAACGCTACCTGCTGCTGCACCTAAACTCACCGTTAGTTCTTCTGCTGCTGCACCTGAACTCACCGTGAGTTCTTCTGCTGCTGCACCTGAACTCACCGTGAGTTCTTCTGCTGCTGCACCTGAACTCACCGTGCGTTCTTCTGCTGCTGCACCTGAACTCACCGTGAGTTCTTCTGCTGCTGCACCTGAACATGAAGCTCCGTCTCTGCTTTCAGCTCCTCTGTGTCTCCCTCTGTCTCCCCCGTCCTCCTCCGTCTTCACTTTATATATTTATATTCACGTTCTCTCACTATTTACCCCGCCCCCGCTGCCTGTGTGTTACATGTACATATATAGTACACACATGTACCTGTCATATCATATGAATGTCTATAAGTGTTAATATATATTTCTGTGACCCCCCAGTCTGCATGTACAAGGAGCCGTCGCTGCACGAGCTGGAGGAGAAGCTGCTGAAGTCGTCGCGGAGCCCAACGATCAACAGCGAGGGACGGAGGGTGATCAAGGAGCAGGAGGAGCAGCAGGAGGAGTGCACGGATCGGGAGGGCTCATAGCCTGCAGCACCCCCTGCAGGAGGAGGAGGAGGAGGAGGAGGAGGCGAACTCCCGTCTGAACACTCCCTCTGTTCAGTAACCACGACAACGACGACCAAAACCAAGAAAAAAAGAAGCTAAAAACAAAAATCATAAAAAACTTCTTCTTCTCATATTGAAATATGTAAATGTTCTGGGGAGGGAGGGTTTGGGGTTTGTCAAGGGGGGCGGGGCTTGTTTGAAGGGAAGGTAAAGAAAAGAAAAAAATCAGGTCGTTGATGATGATGATGATTTACATTTTATGCAAAAAGCCCTGCTGAAACGGCGCCCGGAGGCGAGCACACCGACTCCTCATTGTTGTGATCGTCATCATCATCACCAACGCCGTCGCCACGGCGACCGGGTGTTTTCCATAGCTGAGTGAGCGCTGAGGACTCTGAAGCTTTAAGCCATGTAGAAACTCCACTTCTGTTCATTTCTCAACACTTTTGCACTTTCAACACGCGCTTGTTCTTTGTCTTCTTCTTGCTATTCGCTCCTCTGCCTCTGTGCTTTCTGTTCTCTCTTCATCAGCTGCACATGTCGTTTTTATTTATTTTTGGGTTAGGGTTATAAAACAAAGCTCAGAGGGGGGGTGGATGGGGAGCATGTCCACCAGGTGATCCGGTTTGTGATTTAAATTCAAGACTTCCATGGTCCCATCCCTAAACTCTAAAACCATCCTTCAGGTTTCACCTTGATCTCCATCCTTACTTCACTTCCTATTTCAAAGAGAGAATCCATCAATATATATGTCTTCAGGTCACTGATGGATGGTCCTCTGTCTCTAGAGTCTCTGGTGGCTTCAGGTCATTGATGGATGGTCCTCTGTCTCTAGAGTCTCTGGTGGCTTCAGGTCATTGATGGATGGTCCTCTGTCTCTAGAGTCTCTGGTGTCTTCAGGTCCCTGATGGATGGTCCTCTGTCTCTAGAGTCTCTGGTGGCTTCAGGTCATTGATGGATGGTCCTCTGTCTCTAGAGTCTCTGGTGTCTTCAGGTCACTGATGGATGGTCCTCTGTCTCTAGAGTCTCTGGTGTCTTCAGGTCATTGATGGATGGTCCTCTGTCTCTAGAGTCTCTGGTGTCTTCAGGTCACTGATGGATGGTCCTCTGTCTCTAGAGTCTCTGGTGTCTTCAGGTCATTGATGGATGGTCCTCTGTCTCTAGAGTCTCTGGTGTCTTCAGGACACTGATGGTCTTCTGTCTTTAGAGTCTCTGGTGTCTTCAGGTCACTGGTGGTCTTCTGTCTCGAGAGTCTCTGGTGTCTTCAGGTCACTGATGGTCTTCTGTCTTTAGAGTCTCTGGTGTCTTCAGGTCACTGGTGGTCTTCTGTCTCGAGAGTCTCTGGTGTCTTCAGGTCATTGATGGATGGTCCTCTGTCTCTAGTCTCTGGTGTCTTCAGGTCATTGATGGATGGTCCTCTGTCTCTAGTCTCTGGTGTCTTCAGGTCATTGATGGATGGTCCTCTGTCTCTAGTCTCTGGTGTCTTCAGGTCATTGATGGATGGTCCTCTGTCTCTAGTCTCTGGTGTCTTCAGGTCACTGATGGATGGTCCTCTGTCTCTAGAGTCTCTGGTGGCTTCAGGTCATTGATGGATGGTCCTCTGTCTCTAGAGTCTCTGGTGTCTTCAGGTCACTGATGGATGGTCCTCTGTCTCTAGAGTCTCTGGTGTCTTCAGGTCATTGATGGATGGTCCTCTGTCTCTAGAGTCTCTGGTGTCTTCAGGTCACTGGTGGTCTTCTGTCTCGAGAGTCTCTGGTGTCTTCAGGTCATTGATGGATGGTCCTCTGTCTCTAGTCTCTGGTGTCTTCAGGTCATTGATGGATGGTCCTCTGTCTCTAGTCTCTGGTGTCTTCAGGTCATTGATGGATGGTCCTCTGTCTCTAGAGTCTCTGGTGGCTTCAGGTCACTGATGGATGGTCCTCTGTCTCTAGTCTCTGGTGTCTTCAGGTCATTGATGGATGGTCCTCTGTCTCTAGAGTCTCTGGTAGCTTCAGGTCATTGATGGATGGTCCTCTGTCTCTAGAGTCTCTGGTGTCTTCAGGACACTGATGGTCTTCTGTCTTTAGAGTCTCTGGTGTCTTCAGGTCACTGGTGGTCTTCTGTCTCGAGAGTCTCTGGTGTCTTCAGGTCATTGATGGATGGTCCTCTGTCTCTAGTCTCTGGTGTCTTCAGGTCATTGATGGATGGTCCTCTGTCTAGTCTCTGGTGTCTTCAGGTCATTGATGGATGGTCCTCTGTCTCTAGTCTCTGGTGTCTTCAGGTCATTGATGGATGGTCCTCTGTCTCTAGTCTCTGGTTTCTTCAGGTCATTGATGGATGGTCTTCTGTCTCTAGAGTCTCTGGTGTCTTCAGGATACTGACCGATGGTCGTCAGATTGTCTTGACCTAAAATGATGATGAAAAAAAAGAAGGAAACGCCCATCTTTTTGTCTCCCTTCAGGGACTGAGCAGAAATAGGATGTGATGCAGGCGGTCGTTTGGGGGTCTGAATGATTTATGGAGACACTAACAGCTGAGTTGTGTAACTGTGATCCAGTCTAAACAGGACTGAAGTGTCTCTGCTGCATAACTGACTTCTTTATGATGTGTAATAGAATGAGAAGTGAGGTACAATGAGACATGAGATACAATCAGACATTAGATGCAATCAGACGTGAGATACAATGAGACGTGAGGTGCAATGAGACGCGAGGTACAATGAGACGTGAGGTACAATGAGACATGAGATACAATGAGACGTGAGGTACAATGAGATACAATGAGACATGAGGTACAATGAGATGTGAGGTACAATGAGACATGAGGTACAATGAGACGTGAGGTACAATGAGATACAATGAGACATGAGGTACAATGAGATGTGAGGTACAATGAGATGTGAGGTACAATGAGACATGAGGTACAATGAGACATGAGGTACAATGAGAAATGAGGTACAATGAGACGTGAGGTACAATGAGACGTGAGGTACAATGAGACATGAGGTACAATGAGACGTGAGGTACAATGAGATACAATGAGACATGAGGTACAATGAGATGTGAGGTACAATGAGACGTGAGGTACAATGAGACATGAGGTACAATGAGACGTGAGGTACAATGAGATACAATGAGACATAAGGTACAATGAGACATGAGGTACAATGAGACATGAGGTACAATGAGACGTGAGGTACAATGAGACATGAGGTACAATGAGACATGAGGTACAATGAGACGTGAGGTACAATGAGACATGAGGTACAATGAGACATGAGGTACAATGAGACAGGACTTGTCGGCCGATGGGGCGTTCTGTGACCATTTAACACTGCCGTGTTTCCTTTAGACAAAAATCACTGCCCTCCAAACCGGTGAGCTGCCAACCTCCCCTCCCACCCCCCCCAAGCCCCAACCTATTCTCCTACTCCCTTTACT
The DNA here is from genome assembly GCF_949316345.1 of Pungitius pungitius. Classification (NCBI taxonomy): domain Eukaryota; kingdom Metazoa; phylum Chordata; class Actinopteri; order Perciformes; family Gasterosteidae; genus Pungitius; species Pungitius pungitius. The sequence continues at coordinate 677,905 of NC_084902.1, forward strand.
TCTCTCCCAAGTCACTTGCCGAGTTTCCCACAAAAAGCTTCTTGACTTTTGTCTCAGTTTACAACAATCAACCGGTCAACCTCCACTTTGCTTTTTCATAAAGTACGCCATCTGTTCTATCACTGCCTTTGTAATAATACTGATAATAGGATGTCATTTGTTTACATTCTTATGAAGCAGCAGAGGAGCCAGAAGGATGAATTATCATCACATTTTTTATTATGTTGCGGAGGTTTTCATTTATTTTCCTTTTTTAAAATATGTTTAAAAAGAAGTTTAAAATATATGGGAAAGGAACATATTCAAATTCAACCTTTTATTAGTTTATTATTAAGGGATATTTCAAATGTTCCTGAACAAACTTTGTTTTTTGGTGTATCATAAGAAGGAAAAAGTTTCAGAAATAAAAGATTAACATCAGTTGGAGGATGAATGAGCTGTAAATAACGACGCAGAGAAGCCCAGCTAATAACAAAAAAATATATAAAAATCATTGCAGTACAACAAACTTTAAAACATTTTCTGATGATCTTTTTGGGAAACTCAGTCAGCTGACACAGGAACCCGCCAGAAGAGAAGAGAGAGAAACCTTAGTTAAAAGTTATTTTTATGTCCCAAAGATGAAGACCTTTTTGCATGTGGAGACCTTATATCGGCCGCCATCTTGAAACACGTTAAAAGTGATGAGTCACACCGTTCTGCCTCTGAGGAAGTCTTCCAGTTTGAACCGACAGAAACGCTCCATGTGTTTCTTCTCTTCGCGTCTCAATGTTGTTTTTTTCATTTTGTGAAACCAAAACACTCGACAGGAATGTTTATTCAGAAAAGGCATCGCTGCCTTCAGGTCACCTTGGAAAATGTGTAAAAGTCAAACTTTTCAAAAGATACAATGAACGGAGAACGATAAACATGTTTGTTGTCAATTAAAAAAAACAAAATGATGCACTTTTCATCGAGTTTGACCTTAAAAACTTTACTGCCAAAAAAGAAACTGAGTTAATAATCAAATGATTTTTGAGCAGAGAGAGAGATAATTAATACATTTTAATAGTTGTTGTTTTGCTGTTACTTTAATGTGTGCAATGTAAGGTTTTCTGCTTTGAATCTGTGTCATTTCTGATCAACACCACAGAGACTTAAACCTTTAAATATTGATTCATTGATCATGAATCACGGGTCCTGATGTCGCCTGAAGGCAGCATGAGTTGGTAACAAATTCCACGGAGGCCAGCTGGTCGGCTCCCAGGTTTTTAACATCATAACTTTATAACTTAAATGAAGTGGTATTTGTTCGGCTCCCTCAGTCTGTGCCCGGAGGCGCGTAATGATGATGTCACTAGCGAGCGCCGGAGGCCGTCTGGTTGGTGGCCATGTTGGAACGTCTTTCTTTGTGTTTGCTGATGTTTGCACCTTTTCTGAGACACACTCATATAACGCATCATGTAGAAGAAAAGTCATTGCTATTACGAAGCAGGATGAAAAGTATCATTAAAAAATAAAAAAATAACAATGTAAAGGATTCAGTGTCAAATTCTTTTTATTCCTTTTGGATTCTATATTTGGTCCAGTCTAGTCCTGATCCTCTATGTTAACCAGTCTCACTTTAGTCCTGATCCTCTATGTGGACCATTATTACAATACATTACATGACATTTAGCTGACGCTTTTATCCAAAGCGACGTACAATAAGTGCATTTCCACATAGATACAAACTCAGAAGAACAAGTATCAAGAAAGTACATTTTTTATCAAATAAGCAGTTTCAAAATATGTTATAGAAAATTACAATTTAAAAAAAAGTACAATTTAAGTGCTACCAGTCTCACTTTAGTCCTGATCCTGATCCTCTATGTGGACCAGTCTCACATTAGTCCTGATCCTGATCCTTGTTAGGATATTCCTTATCCACCCGAGTTGGTTGATAGAAGAATCCACTGCAGGAAATTAGTTAAAAAGTTTAACATTTATTTAGAAGAGAAAAAGTTGTACATGAGCAATTCTCCGCAGATATATCTGGAGACAATGAAATACGCATCGCAAGCAAATCCCTTCAAAAGTCCGCCTGCCTTCTGACACTGACCTGTTTTAATCCCTCTGGTGCCCTTGAACGTTGGTTCAACCCAGTTCATCCTTCTGTAACAAACGCCTTCCCCGAACAATGAGTGTCTGGTACTCTCTCCTGCAGCCTTCGGCCTTGCCCTGAAAATGGGTTCAAACTGGCTCTCCCTTCGGTCGCAGGTGTGTTATCTCAGATAATATTTTATCTTCATTTTTCCTGTGCTCTCTCTTCCACCATTCACATTGTCTGCCTTATAAGGACCGATCCCGTCACGCCATCTGTCCTACAAGCGGACATCTATTCTACAAGCTAAAAAGTAAATACAAGAAGACACACACAGAGAACCCCACATCCCACATCCTCTATGTGGACCAGTCTCACTTTAGTCCTGATCCTGATCCTGATTGTTTAATTTAAAGTTATATTACCATTAAAGATTCAGATTGTTTGATATCAGTTTGAAGAGGTTTCCCAAACCAACACTGGAGGTTTATTACATCATTAAAGTTTTATGAACGTTTGAATTATTCAGCGTTTAGACTTCGGCTTCTATTCCTGTCATTAAGATTTAATCCAATAAAGTTTGGGTTTGTTTTAAAAGAACATATGTTCGCTTTGAGTAAAATAAATAAATAAAAATAAAAGGAAATTGCGAGAAATATTTTCTGGTGACCTGGTATTTCCTGTCTCAGTCAGTTTCAAAATAAGATACGCATTTTTAGAACAACGAAGCAGAAGTAACCAGTTTCATTTCAAAGTGTTTTGTGCTTTCTTAAAAACTCTGTTTGTATCCAGACGGGCTCTTAGACCAATCTGTAATATACTATGTATTAATACACTCAGCTTGGTGTATAAATACACTCCGCTCAGAGTACAAGTACACTCTAAAGCTAGTTCCCACTCGAGAGTCTTGAGAGCTTCATCCATGTTTAATGAGACAGAGACGCACGCAAACAACCTCCGACAGCGGCAACAAGAGGGGGATCCATCTTTGTTCTTGTCGCCATAGAAACGTAACTTTGCTGGTCAAATTGTCGTCCACCACAAAAGATGTTACTTGAAAAGCTGAAAAAGTTTCAAGAATTTACTCTGACGCAGCTTTAAGACTTTTAGTTTGGAACAGACTTTTAGTGTGAAAGCTTCTTTACTGACATAAAGATGTTAAAGTGTGAGACTGGCTTCATGAATCTCTGATGATGTCACAGCTTTAATATGTTTCTGCTAGATTCCCCTGCAGGTGCATGTAAATGGAAAAATGTAATGGTGGTTTAATGGTGTAATAATTCATATTAAATATAATTTCAACAAATGTAAGTGTTTTTTTACACAAAAAAACATGAATTATAAAAAGAAATTCGTAAGAATACGATTCATGATTAAAACCTGCTTTCTGACTAATTTCAGATCCTCACACATCATCAGCATCTCCTGGTTCTCTTTGCCCCCCTCAGCCGTCACCATTTCATCCTTTAACCTTCTGTTCTGTCCCTGCCTGTCCTCATCTACAGCGTCCCTGCCTGTCCTCATCTACAGTGTCCCTGTCTGTCCTCATCTACAGCGTCCCTGCCTGTCCTCATCTACAGCGTCCCTGTCTGTCCTCATCTACAGCGTCCCTGCCTGTCCTCTTCTACGATGTCGCTGCCTGTCCTCGTCTACGGTGTCCCTGGCCTCATCTACGGTGTCTCTGTCTGTCCTCATCTACAGTGTCCCTGCCTGTCCTCATCTACAGCGTCCCTGCCTGTCCTCATCTACAGCGTCCCTGCCTGTCCTCTTCTACGATGTCGCTGCCTGTCCTCGTCTACGGTGTCCCTGGCCTCATCTACGGTGTCTCTGTCTGTCCTCATCTACAGTGTCCCTGCCTGTCCTCATCTACAGTGTCCCTGCCTGTCCTCATCTACAGCGTCCCTGCCTGTCCTCATCTACAGTGTCCCTGTCTGTCCTCATCTACAGCGTCCCTGCCTGTCCTCTTCTACGATGTCGCTGCCTGTCCTCGTCTACAGCGTCCCTGCCTGTCCTCATCTACAGTGTCCCTGTCTGTCCTCATCTACAGCGTCCCTGCCTGTCCTCATCTACAGCGTCCCTGTCTGTCCTCATCTACAGCGTCCCTGCCTGTCCTCATCTACAGTGTCCCTGCCTGTCCTCATCTACAGTGTCCCTGCCTGTCCTCATCTACAGCGTCCCTGCCTGTCCTCATCTACAGTGTCCCTGTCTGTCCTCATCTACAGCGTCCCTGCCTGTCCTCATCTACAGCGTCCCTGCCTGTCCTCATCTACAGCGTCCCTGCCTGTCCTCTTCTACGATGTCGCTGCCTGTCCTCGTCTACGGTGTCCCTGGCCTCATCTACGGTGTCTCTGTCTGTCCTCATCTACAGTGTCCCTGCCTGTCCTCATCTACAGCGTCCCTGCCTGTCCTCATCTACAGCGTCCCTGCCTGTCCTCTTCTACGATGTCGCTGCCTGTCCTCGTCTACAGCGTCCCTGCCTGTCCTCATCTACAGTGTCCCTGTCTGTCCTCATCTACAGCGTCCCTGCCTGTCCTCATCTACAGCGTCCCTGTCTGTCCTCATCTACAGCGTCCCTGTCTGTCCTCATCTACAGCGTCCCTGCCTGTCCTCTTCTACGATGTCGCTGCCTGTCCTCGTCTACGGTGTCCCTGGCCTCATCTACGGTGTCTCTGTCTGTCCTCATCTACAGTGTCCCTGCCTGTCCTCATCTACAGCGTCCCTGCCTGTCCTCTTCTACGATGTCGCTGCCTGTCCTCGTCTACGGTGTCCCTGTCCTCATCTACAGTGTCCCTGCCTGTCCTCATCTACAGCGTCCCTGCCTGTCCTCGTCTACGGTGTCTCTGCCTGTCCTCGTCTACGTTGTCCCTGTAGATCGGTTTGCAGACGGATCTCCTGGTTTTGACATGAAGTGAGTCCTCCTGTCTCTCCTATCGTTGTCTGAGTCGTGCGTTTAGGTTCCTTGGTGTGGGACCAGGAACCGTCTGTCTCTGTCTCCGTCTCTGTCTCTGAATATGAAATGTGATGCAATCTGAGCCTGTGATGTGTCCTCCTTGCTTTTTAATAGTGAAGAAAGATCAGTGGTTTGTTCCTATTTGGGATTAATTTATCAATCAGTTGGGTTTGTGTCCACATTTCAACATTTAAAGAGAATAAACCAACCAGAGAAACCGTCTTTGGTCCCATTTAGTGAAGCTGAACATTTGCTCTTTTGTTCTCAGCTGTCACTCTTAAAACAGCAAACGTACATTCAATGTGTTTCATAATAATTTACCTGAAGAGAAGATTGTGTCGAGGAATGACGTCATTAAACTAACAAACTGTAAACTTTAAACTGCACTTCTAATGATTCTTATCTATAACGTGTTTGAAACTGTTATTTGGAGATAATTCTACTTTCTTGTTCTTCTGAGTTTTAATCTTTATGGTTGAAATAAACTTATTGGAAGTCGCTTTGGATAAAAGCGTCATCTAAATGACACGTGACGTAGTATTCTGAATTTGCATCGTGGCGCCACCAGGGGGCGCCATCAGATGAGCAATGCACCACGTGGCTGATAAATACATATTCTATTCTATGACATGTTACCATAAAATACTCTTATAAACTCATACTCATATAACTCGTATTTTAGATGACAAACTATAACCCGTGTTAAGAATCGCAGATTCTATAAACTATTACTATTGTATTTAGCCTTTATTATTATTATAATAAGTTCATTATTATAAGTGTATCACGATGCTGGTACTCAGGTACCTTCCCCTGCTCGTAAGGAGTATTTGTACCGTGCTGGTGGTACTGGTTCTACACGGAGACGCGTCAGGGTTCGGAAAGGATCGGGTCGATGTCTCGCGCTGTTGTGAAACCGGTGTCGCAGCGCGGAGGAGGCGGAGCGTGGACCGGAACACACCGACTTCCTCCCCGTCCTCGCGCTTCCTCCGCAGGCTGGACGCGTCTCGCTCTGAGGCGCAGAGACAGTTGCCGGACACCCGGGGACCGTCCGTCCTCCAGTCAGCAGCGGGCAGCACCGAGGGACCGGAGCCCGGAGCCCGGAGCCCGGAATGAGTCCACGTGAGTCCTCCTCCCGGTGTCCCGCAGTCCGAGGCGCGTGTTCGCGTCTTGTTGTCGTGTTGTCGCTCGTGTCCTCTTCATCTGGGACACGCCGTTCACTCTTTAACTCTTTAACCTAAAACACAGTAAAGTCCATGTCTCACGGAGACGGTTTGGAAGTTGACGTTCGATGACGTCACGTGACGCGCGGGGAATCGATCATGAGCCCAAACGTTGGACTCTGATTTGTGAAATCTGTATAAAGGTATTTACTGAATGAGAAGGACATTCCCCACGTGTCTGATCACCTGATTACTGTCAATCACAGTTTGTGGAATCTGCCGTGATCAGCAAAACCCAGAACACTGCGGCTCCCCTTCATCCTCCTCATCCTCCTCTTCATCATCATCATCATCATCATCATCATCACATATATGCAGTTGATGTTAAATAGAAATAAAACCCTGCAGACGAACCATCACATAAAACTACAGCATATTGAAGATGACTGAATGGAAGAGATTCTACTATCGGATTATTTTGTCACCTCTTTGGAATCTAAAGAATTCTTGACCATTCAAAATTGTAAAGTTTCATGTGGTTTTAAAAAGTTAATTTGACATATTCAGATTTTTAACTAACCAATATTTTATGTGAAAAATATGTTTTTTATTCAGTCATGTTTCTGTATTCCAAAGAGCACATTTATGTCCATTTAGAGTCAAACAGACCATAAAGCAGGGGGGGGCTTTAGGGCGGGGCTACACGCTGATTGACAGGTGTCTAGCAGAGCGAGATGGCACAAAGTGATGGGGGGGGGGCGTGCCGTTAGCCCTCCCCCCAGGAAGTGAATCACCACTAATGAACTACCCAGAATCCTCTGGGGCGGTGGTTGTTGTCTCCGTATGTGATAATTGTCCCAGGATGTTCTGTCTGTCCACCTCCACCGTCTTTTATTTTGAAATATGGTCTGTGCAGAAACCGTTTCCTGTCCAGCTGATATTCCCACTCAGATGATTTATTTGTTCATCACAACCAGCTGTTGTGTTGAAACCACTTCCTGTCTCTGATTTGCTCACATTGTAGGCAAAGATCTTCTTCTGGACTCCTGATGTCTTTTTCTCCTCGTCTTTCTTGTCCTCTTCATTAATGTCTCAGTCTTTGAATGTCCATCTTCTTTTTCCCCTGAATTTACTATTCGATAATGTCTCATTTGCATATTTAATCAATTCATTAACGGTGTAATCCATGATCTATAAACCGGTAAATGTCAGCGATGAAGAGGTTTCATGTTAATTTCACGTCCTCATGAGAATCTGTTATTATTATTATTGTTATTATTAATATACACAATATTATTGTTATTATTAATATACACAATATTGTTGTTATTATTCAGAGGAACTACAGATGCTTTTTGATCAGTTTACAAAACAACAACAGAGACGTTATAAAACATCTCCGTCTCTCTGCAGGTCCTCCTTCATCTCCCCCCCCCCTCCTCCTCCTCCCCCTCCTCCTATTGGGCGGGACAAAGCTGGCTGTCAGTCAGTCCAGGGACTCGTCAGGTGAGTGACAGCTGTGAGCTGGTTAGAGGACCCAGATCGATAGAATCCATCCAGTCCGGTCCAAATAAAACTATATATATATATATAATATATATGTGTGTGTAGGTCTCTGCTGGAGGGGTACCAGCAGGATGAGGGAGGTTGTTTGTCTGGGGGGGGGGCAGTGATGAATGAGATGAAACCTAAATGTGTCCTTTGGGGGACAAAGACAGACAGATGATGTCTCACTCCCTGTGAGACAGACACGTACATAAAAACTGTCTGTGGTCCCAGAGTAAAGATTTATATTCTACTTCATTCATTACACAGCAGTGTGTGTGTGTGTGTGTGTGTGTGTGTGTGTGTGTGTGTGTGTGTGTGTGTGTGTGTGTGTGTGTGTGTGTGTGTGTGTGTGTGTGTGTGTGTGTGTGTGTAATGGACCTGTCAGGGTTTCCTGCACAGCGTATTAGTCTTTCTATTAAAACCTCCTTCATCACTATCCCCCCATCTACAGTCTACAGGACACACACACACACACACACACACACACACACACACACACACACACACACACACACACACACACACACACTGAGGACTGGAGGTTTTTTAGAAGTTGTGAATCATTTGACTGAGTTACATCACATGTCATTTATCTGATGCTTTCAATAAAAGGGACTTTCAATAAAAGCATTTCAACCATCAGGAAACTCCGAAGAACAAGAAACCACAAAGTGTCATTTCATGAAATCAGGCGATTTAAAAGCTGTTATAGATTATAAGTAGAATGACTACAGTTTGTTAGTGTTTAGTGGAGCTGTGTGTGAGGGACGAAGCTTCCATGACTGACAGGAGGTTTTAATGTTCATCTCCTTCATTACTTCTTCTGGTGGGATTGAGTAACATGAGACGTTATTAGTGAGGCCTTCAGGGCATTGGAGGGATCAATAAGGCCCCACTATTAGGGTCAGCTATTGATCCTGGTCTCTGTCCACGTCCATCAGAGACGTCTCCGCTCCCATTGGTCCATCAGCGGGAGACGTTCGTCAAACTAAACGAGTTGTTGCTGATTCAGATGATGGAGGTCTTTTTCTTCAGGGGGAGGCTTTGCGGTTTCTGTTTGTAACACGGCCATCATGAAACTACACTTCCCATGAGCCTCAGCAGGAGTCCGTGTTATGACACTCAGAAATATGGACCTTCATATCAAAGTATCCACCTCTCTAAACAGACTTAGTTGTGGTGACGCGTTAAAGTCACGTGGTTCAGGATCTATTTTGTGGCACCGTTGGGCGGATGGATACCCTGAACCCGTCTCCTCCCTCAGAGCCCATGTGCTACGACTGGGGGGAGTCCAGTGAGGGAGGGGTCTCGATCCTGGAGGGGGAGGCCGGGTGGCTGTCCTGTCCTCTCTTCTCTCACCCCTCCGTCTACAACTACACCTCCACCCAGAACGCTGGGCTCAACCTGGTCTGGTACCGTCTCCCCGAGGGCCACGACGTGGAGCAGCCGATCCAGTGCAGGTAGGGCGGGGGGCTCCGATGGGGGGGGGCTTAGCAGTCATCAGAGAGAATCGCGTCAGTTTTCAGAAGAGGGGGGTTTGTAATTGGGTCTGATTCCACGCAGCCTGCGGGTCACCAGAGACCGGGAGCGCCTGTGGCTGCAGCCGGCCTTCGCCAACGACTCGGGCCACTACATCTGCATGCTGAGGTAGGTCATGGTCACATGGTCAGCCTCTAGTGAGCCAATCGGGAGGAGGAGGAAGCCATGTGGAGAACTGCTGGTTTACCTTTTGACTTTTTGAAAGTAAACACACGAGATGTTAAACTTGATGCTTTGTGAGACCTTATGTAACATGTGAATATACATTATTATTACATTACATGTCATTTAGCTGACACTTACATCGCATTATAGACCATGCATTACATTTTAGCCTGGGGAGCAGTTAGGGGTCAGGTGTCTTGCTCAGGGACACTTCGACATGGCACATGGGGCAGCCGGGATTCGAACCACCAACCTTGCGGCTCCCAGCGCATCACATGACTCCATGACCACCATCGCCCATATACAGACTGTCTCACACCCCCCTCACTCAGTGTGGGGGAGGGTGGCTGGAGTTCCGCCTCTTTCAGGAAGTGCTTCACAGCAGCTACAAGTCATCAGAGATGTAATCTGACCTTCATCCTGATGAAGATCTCTGCAGGATGTTTGTGACTCATGAAGAAGAAGAAGGGAACTCACATGTGACCTGGTTAGATGTTCCAGTGTGGTCACTTCCTGTTTCCTTTCTGGTTTGCGGTTCATCTGCTCTACTTTTTGTTTGCACGCTTGTTGGTGCGTTTTAAAGTTTCCTCTGCGATAGACATCGTCTTTTCTTGTCTCCGTAGCAACCAGACGTCCTGCATTAAGATCTCCATGCGCCTGAAGGTGCTGCGCCCGGATGAGGTTTCCCGCAGCGAAAGCTGCCATCCTCCGGTCGCCGTGGCGCCCACTCAGAGGATCATCCCCTTTCAAACGGGGGGGCAGCTGGACTGTCCCGACCTGCAGGAGGCGCGCAAGATGGCGGGCGGAGACGCAACGGTCACCTGGTCCCATGTGAGGCCAACGTGTGTCTCCCCGTCTGTCTCCCGTCCGTCTCCTGGTCCCGTCTGACGTGTGTCTCTCTCTCTCAGAGGTGCAACAGGAGCTCCTTCTACAGCCAGCGGCAGCAGAAAGGACCCAGTCTCCAGATCCACGTCATGCAGGGTCCTTACAAGGGCCTCTACTTCTGTACGGTCAGCTACGAGAGGGCGGGGCAAAAGCTGCAGTTCACCCGCAGCATCAATCTGAGCGCTGTGTGTGAGTACTACTACTGGTACCACCACTACTACTACTAGTACTACTAGTACTACTATACAAACTTCTTTTTTCTCAGTTCCAGATTTTCTTCCTAAACTTCCCAGCATCCTCCACCCGGGAAAAGACCAGATCACCACCGTCAAACGGAGTAAGTGGACCAGTGTCCTCCGTCACGGGGACACCTAACTGCGTCCTGATTGATTATTGATCGTGTAGCGTCGTCCCCTCAGACTCGGATGCCCGCCTGGTGTGCACGGCCCTGTTCCCGTACCTCAACTCCTCCTGGGACATCTGGTGGACGGTGGACGGGAAGAGGCTGGACAAACTGTCCGACAAGCATCGGTTCTCCAGGACCACCAGGTGGAGACCCCCCCACACTCATACACTACACAGGTGGTGAAGGGTAAGTTGCCCAGCGGGCTTATGGGTAATGAGTGGATATGATGGGTGCAGTACGCTGAAGAACGACCATGAGGACCTGACGGTGCAGAGCGTGCTGCTGGTCCAGTACTTCCAGTCCCAGGACCTGAGGCGGGAGTTCAACTGCTCTGTGAGGAACGCTCGGGGGTTCGAGACCCGCAGGGCCCAGCTGGAGGAGGAGGGTGAGCGGTTTGTCCTCCGAGACGTTCTCTTTGAAGCCAGAAGATAATCATGTGTTTCTACTGATGTTTTTATTGATGTTCACGTCAGTTTATCACAGAAGTTCATCACTGAAAGCTTAGCAGGAAAGAACAGTACAGATCTGCTCGCGTGCTTTTAGTGTGGCGGTTCAACAGGAAGTGATGCTTTTCCATCCATACATCTGAATGTACAATTGAACTTAAAACAGAAAACAGGCTGAGAGGAAACTGCTCATCAAAAAAATCAATAAAACACGGGTTTGTGTTTTTTGTTGTTTTTGTGCACCAGCTGTGATATTTAAGTTAAATGACTAGAAAATATTAGTATTAGATTCATTTCAACCGGTACAGACTTACTGTTTACAAACGTGCCACAATTTTACTTATTTAACTTTATTTCTTTAAATTGTAGTGACTTTAATCGTTGAGTTACTTTAATCGTTTAATTTAGTTACTTTAATCATTTAGTTACTTTAATCGTTTAGTTACTTAAACGTTTTGTTTAGTTACTTTAATTGTTTAGTTACTTTAATCGTTTAGTTACTTTATTCGTTTAACGCTGTCCCTTTAATGTGGCTCCAGGTGTGTTCACCTGTCACTCACCACCTGTCTGCCTCCCTCAGTGTCGCTGCCCTCCCTGGAGCTGGGCTGTGGCCTCGGGGCGACGCTGCTCCTCATGCTGCTCCTCTTCTTCCTCTACCACGTCTTCTGGCTGGAGCTGCTGCTGCTCTACCGCTCCTGGTTCGGCACCGACGAGAGACACACAGGTGAGACACACACACACAGGAGAGACACACACACACACACACAGGTGAGACACACACACACACACAGGTGAGACACCCCCATGCTGAAAGGTTTTTAACTTTGTGTGTGTGTGTGTGTGTGTGTGTCCACAGACCATAAGGAGTACGATGTGTACATCTCCTATGCGAGGAACAGCGAGGAGGAGCACTTTGTTCTCTTCACCCTCCGAAGCGTCCTGGAGAACGAGCTTGGATTCTCCGTCTGCATCTTCGACAGAGACAGTCTGCCGGGGGGGAGTGAGTACTCATTCTACTACTAATGATAGTAGTACTAATACTACTTCTACTACTACCAATTGTACTAATGCTTTGGCTTTTACTGGTACTACTACTGTACCTGTAGTAGTATTACTACTGGTACTATTACGTTTACTACTTCTACTACTACCACTCCTTAGTCCTTATACGACTGGTGGTATTACTTTTAATACTATTAGCACAATACTGGTGCTACTATTACCGCCACTACTACGACTATCACTGCCACCACTGCTACTACTATTAGGAATCTACTAATAGTACAACTTCTGTTAATAGTTATTCTAATACTACCACTTCCTGATACTACTTCCTGGTGCCACCTCCTGGTACTACTTCCTGGTACCACCTCCTGGTACCACTTCCTGGTACTACCTCCTGTTACCACTTCCTGATACTACTTCCTGGTGCCACCTCCTGATACTACTTCCTGGTGCCACCTCCTGGTACTACTTCCTGGTACCACCTCCTGGTGCCACTTCCTGGTACTACCTCCTGTTACCACTTCCTGATACTACCTCCTGGTGCCACCTCCTGGTACTACTTCCTGGTGCCACCTCCTGGTACCACCTCCTGGTACTACCTCCTGGTACCACCTCCTGGTACCACCTCCTGATACTACTTCCTGATGCCACCTCCTGGTACTACTTCCTGGTACCACCTCCTGGTACTACTTCACGATACTACCTCCTGGTGCCACTTTCTGGTACCACCTCCTGGTACCACTTCCTGATACTACCTCCTGGTACTACTTCCTGGTTCCACCTCCTGGTGCCACCTCCTGGTACCACCTCCTGGTACTACATCCTGATGCCACCTCCTGGTACTACTTCCTGGTACCATCTCCCGGTACTACATCCTGATGCCACTTCCTGGTACTACTTCCTGGTACCACCTCCTGGTACTACATTCTGATGCCACCTCCTGGTGCCACCTCCTGGTACTACCTCCTGGTACCACCTCCTGGTCCTACTACTAGTTGTCCCGTCATTGACCCTCCTCTTTTCCTGCAGCCATCACAGACGAGACGCTGAGCTTCGTGGCTCGCAGCCGGCGCCTCCTGGTGGTGGTCAGCCCCGGCTACGCCTCCCGGGGCTCCCAGGCCCTGCTGGAGCTGCAGGCCGGCATCGATGGCATGGCGCTGGGCGGGCACCTGCGGGTGATCCTAGTCCAGTACAAGCCAGTCCAGCGCCATGGCTGGGTCCGGGAGCTGAGGAGGGCCCGCGTGGCCCTGGTGCTGGTCCGTTGGCAGGGGGACAAATCCCGGGAGCTATCGTCCCGCTTCTGGAAGCGACTGAGGGTGGAGCTGCCCGTGAGGAGGGTCAGCAGCGGCAGGGAGGTGGAGGAGGGGGGTGGGGGGAAAGAGATGAGGCTGCACAGTCAGAACAGCACCAACTCCCAAACGGGCCTCATCAGCAACACCGTCAAAGACCCGCAGACGGTCCTCAAGTCAGTGGCGTAGCCGTGGTGATCGCCTCGATTTATCACGTCATTTAGCTGACGCCTTTATCCAAAGCGACTTACATTGCATTTTAACTCATTACGACTTATTACGACTCATTATGACTCTTTAAGACGTATTACAACTCGTTACGACTCGTTACGACTTGTTACAGAACCAGGAAACAGGGACCAGGAGTGATTGCTGCTTGTGTTCCATAAACCTCAGCGTTAGTGCATCTTAACACTGTCACATGATGTGCTGTTTTGTCACTTAGTAGTCAGATGAAATGTATTTAGAGTATAAATGTTACATGTTATCTGAACTGTTGATAATTTTGTTCTATTTGGGGTCACTTTTCAGCATACGTGCTAAAAAGTACAAATACAGTATACTTGTGTCGTTATGTATTTCTCTTTAAAAAGAAGCTATCCTATTTTTAAGAGAATAGTATTATGAGAGAAATGGTTCTGCACTTTGTCATAATTCTTTTGTATTTTTACAGTATTTCATGTTTTAATAAAGGAGTTTTTCATCTAATCATTATTTGTCATCATCTTCATTTAATTTCATAGTTTTTTCATGTATTATTTTCTCTGTAGATTATTTCGAGAAGTTTAAAACTCTCGTCCGTTTAAACTAAAGTGTGTATATATAAGTGTTGTTAATAATGCTATTATTTAGTCTGGGACGAAGCAGACCCCCGTTCTTCCAGACGTTCACCAGATGTGTATTCTCCATCCACCACAGTTCTAAATGAATGAGTTTTAGCCAACATAAGCTTATTTTATTGTGTTTCTCACACGAGCTCATAATCCTCTTACTGAATGTCAGAGGTTTTATTGGAGCTGCAAAAAGATGAGGTTTCCAAAGAGCCTCATTGACTAAACAAAGTTGAATCAATGCAATGAACCATAAAGCTCTGTCAAAGAACCTCTTCAATATTTATCTGCCATCTGATTGGCTCTTCCTTGTCACATGACAGTTTTTTTCTCCAGACTTAACTTCACTTTCAAGCTTTTTTAAATCAAGAATAACTGATGTGAGTAAACAAAACAACACAAGATTTTGTCTGGTCTTCAGTACTTTGTTGACATGATGTGTGATCAGCTGTTCCTCACTTCCTGTCTGTAGACCTATCAGAGGCCGTGCTTCACTCCATGCGGCGGAGCCGGCGCCTCCTCTTTGTCCTCAGCCCCAGCTTCCTGATGGAGAAGAGCTTCAGCCTCCTGGAGTGTCGCCTGGGCCTGCACCTCCACCAGGGCCACCAGGCCGCCTTGGTGGCTGTGGTGTACCGCTCCGTCGGTAAGGTGCCCTGCGCCGAGGCGGTCCAGATCCGGCGCGCCGCCGGCACCGCCCTGGCGTGGCGGCGGGCTCGGTCAGAACCGCGGCGCTCGCACTTCTGGCTGAGACTGAGGCTGGCGCTTCCGGTGCGGCCGCTCGCTGCCGGCCGGCGGCTGATCGACAGCACCTCGTCCCACTCTGACCTGGCTGCCCTGGCGCTGCAGAGGGTCCAACGGAACCAGCACCAGAACCACAACGACAGAGCTAATCAGAGCCGCACGAACCGGCGGGCCCCGCCCAGAGGGAGGGGCGGGCGGATGGGCGTGGAGGGCTGGTCTCCGCACGGCGCCGGCTGCTCGGGGTGCGCTGGGTTCACTGGTCAGGTGCAGGCCAGCGGGGCGCCGCTTACAATTTTTTGTATTTTCTTTTATTATTAGTATCATTTTATTTTTTAATAAATAAATACTTTTAGGTGAATATTATTTATTTTTTGGTTGTCCATGTGTAACTATGTTTTCATGAATGAAAGCATCATCTTATCGCCAGTCACAGGTCCAGCAGGGACCCCAAACTTCACTTTATCTCATCTAACAGCTCTGACTGGGGGGTCCAGTGCAGAGATTTAACCTCTCCACACAGACCTGGCTCTTCATCGGGGCCTCCTCCCAGCTGGCTCCTCGTGAATGGCTGAGCTTCTCACCATCTCTGAGGGAGACGCCAGCCGCTCTCCTGAGGAAACCCATTTCGGCCGCTTGTACCCGTGACTTAGTCCTTTCGGTCATGACCCCTCCTTCATGACCAGGTGAGGGTAGGAATAAAGATTGACCACACAGGAACAACCCCCCAAACAATGGAAACCCTTCATGGGGACAAAGGGAAGAAACCTCAGTGAGACACAGAGGAGGACCGTCCATCAGGGTGGACACACTACAGGACGTCATGTGACACAATGGACAATGTAAAATGTACAATACATTCATTTCGTAAATTGTAATCGTAAATTTCGGGATCATGGCGGTTGGTGCATAACAACGGACAGTAAGACAAACAAGACAGAAGACAAAGTGCAAGAAAATGACAATGTTCAATTTACAAATTTAAAGTTTAACTCTACGGCCCGTTTTAGTGCCAGTTTGTTTTAAGATAACTTGACTGCTAGTTTCTGTCTTTAGTTACTCTAGTTAGTGTCTTTAACGACGGGGAGTGGTCAGCGCAGCCGCAGTTCTTGTTCCTGTTCCTGTTCCTGTACCTGTACCTGTTCCTGTACCTGTTCTTGTTCCTGTACCTGTTCTTGTTCCTGTTCCTGTACCTGTACCTGTACCCGTTCCTGTTCCTGTACCTGTTCCTGTTCCTGTACCTGTTCTTGTTCCTGTTCCTGTACCTGTACCCGTTCCTGTACCTGTTCCTGTACCCGTTCCTGTACCTGTACCTGTACCTGTACCTGTTCCTGTACCTGTACCTATTCCTGTTCCTGTACCTGTTCAGGTACCTGTACCTGTTTCTGTTCCTGTACCTGTACCTGTTCGAGTCTCTACCCGCAGATACGACCGCCCTCGGACTAGATCTGCTCTCTATTGTAACCTATGCTCTCTTGCCTACCCCACTTGCTCCACACATGTCCAACACCTTGTTACAGGAACTGCTTTGCCATCCAGCAGTCGCTTGACTTCCTGGCCCTCACTGAGACCTGGATCACACTGGAGAAAACATCCACCCCAGCTGCTCTCTCCTCCGCCTTCTCCTTCAGCCACACACCCAGACCCTCTGGCAGGGGGGTGGCACAGGTTTACTCATTTCACCCAAATGGATCTTCTCCTTACCCTCTTTCATCTTCCACCCCATTGTCTATTGAATTCCATGCTGCGACAGGTTCTCACCGGAGAGGGGGGGGGCACTGACTGCATTCCTGACTGTGATTCCCTCATCAATCAGCTAATTACTGCAGAAGACAAATCAATGACGCACACACACACACACACACAGATACACAACACACACGGACACACACACAACACACAGAGACACACACACACACCTTCTGAGAGGCCGGAACTACAAATTAGTAGTACTTTATACTGTACTAGTACTAGTAGCTACTTCTCAGAAGTACATGTTGTACTTTATACAATACTACGTCTCAGAGGTACATGTTGTACTTTATACTCTGTCTCAGAGGTACATGTTGTACTTTATACTGTACTACGTCTCAGAGGTACATGTTGTACTTTATGCTGTACTACGTCTCAGAGGTACATGTTGTACTTTATACAGTACTACGTCTCAGAGGTACACGTTGTACTTTATGCTGTACTACGTCTCAGAGGTACATGTTGTACTTTATACTCTACGTCTCAGAGGTACATGTTGTACTTTATACAGTACTACGTCTCAGAGGTACATGTTGTACTTTATACTCTGTCTCAGAGGTACATGTTGTACTTTATGCTGTACTATGTCTCAGAGGTACATGTTGTACTTTATACTGTACTACGTCTCAAAGGTACATGTTGTACTTTATGCCGTATTATGTCTCAGAGGTACATGTTGTACTTTATGCTCTATGTCTCAGAGGTACATGTTGTACTGTCATCTCTGTAGCAGACGGGGTGACATCATGGGGGCGGGGCTTAGGGCGGGGCTCATTAGGCATAATGTGGGGTTGACAACCCCTCAAGGTGTTTGTTGTGGTCAGAGTCAGCTGACTGATGTTTCTGGTGATAACCAAGCTTTTTTTTTATCAGTACACAAAATAAATCCAAAATAAATGAGTTTTATTGAACACCTTATCCTCTTATTGATGTTATATTAACAGAAAAACTGTTGCAGGAAGTAGGAAGGAAGTACACCAGGAAAGGAGTAATTGCTCACAAGTATAAATATTTCTGTGACTGCAGGTAAAGCAGAGTTTCTCTGTGGGAGAAGCCGCCTCCTCCTTTTTAGGCGAGCCAAGCTGTCGGGTTTCCGCGAGTGCGTGGTGGCGACCCCCCCCCCCCCCAATGGTCCGAGGGGCGGGGGTCGGGTTTCAGCCCGGCCGGCCTCTTTAATGACCCGTCTCCCTGTGATCCGCACCGGCCCTCCATTCACATTCCTGCCAGGCCTCCTGAAAGAGCCCAACAGCCTCCAAGCTGTCGGACATCTGCGGCCGGTCTCACCTTGTCATTAGAGCCGGACCATGCAGATGACACCCCCCACCTTTACCTGTTGTGGTCGTGGGGGGGAGCTCTCCAGGGAGCCACTGGCCCTTTGTTTCTGAGAAGGAGCTGATGAGGTGGAGGAGGAGGAGGAGGAAGAGGAAGGTCAAACAGGTTTAACTGGTGACTGAGCTAAAGACCTGGAGGGGCCATGAACACAACGTCTCTTCTTCTAATGCTCTAAATGTGGCAGCGTGTCGGTCCACCGGTTCCCAACATGGGCCCCCCCACAGGAGGAAGAGAGCAGGACAATTATTTATTTTAGTTTATTTTTCCAGAAATTTCACTTCAATTAATTTTATTTTGTAAAGCCCAGAATCACAAAACCCCTCGGTGAGGGAAAAGGGAAGATACCTCAGACAGAGGATGATCCCTCTGTCAGGATGGACAGATGATGTCATGTGTACGGCAGGACCACTGCAGATACAACCTCCATCAGATACAACCTCCATCAGATACAACCTCCATCAGATACAACCTCCATCAGATACAACCGCCATCAGATACAACCTCCATCAGATACAACCTCCATCAGATACAACCTCCATCAGATACAACCTCCATCAGATACAACCTCCATCAGATACAACCGCCATCAGATACAACCTCCATCAGATACAACCTCCATCAGATACAACCTCCATCAGATACAACCGCCATCAGATACAACCTCCATCAGATACAACCTCCATCAGTTACAACCTCCATCAGATACAACCTCCATCAGATACAACCGCCATCTGGTAGAACCATCATCAGGTAGAACCTCCATCAGGTAGAACCATCATCAGATAGAACCTCCATCTGGTAGAACCACCATCAGATAGAACCCACATCAGATATACACGAATAATCGTGATTAATGATCGATTAGTTAATGTTGTTTAATCTATTGACCAGTTGAAGTGAATTAGTGATGTGCATTAATGAGACGTGGATTGTTGTAGAAGGTGACAGTGAGAGAGGAGCTCGGTGTGTCCTAAGAAGTCCTCCTGCAGTCCAGACCTACAGCAGCTTAACTAAGGCTGGTCCAGACTAACCTGAGCCAGCACCAACTATAAGAGGCACCAAAGAGGAAAGTTTAAAGCTTGGGGGGGGGGGGGGGTTAGCAAAGTCATCGGGGGGCTGACACATTTTCATGTTTTTTATCTTTATAAATACTAAAATAAGTTAAATCCATTTGACTGCATGAGGCCAAACAGAGACGACTCAAAATGTCTGTGAATCACCTTTCCTTCTTTTAGTCGTCAGTTACACTTTCTCTAAACATATAAAACCATGACGGCACACTAACATCCTGTTGGAGGGATTTAAAGATCAGCTGATGGACTTTAATGGCAGATATATTTAGTAAAGAAACTTTCAACATTGGCACCTTTCGATGTTTGAACATCCCTTCAAGATGTAGCATGTACATACAGACACAACTTGTAATATTCTGTATCAAATGTACTCATCCACAGTAAGGCACTTGATATAAATTCACACGATCATCATCTCACAGGCCTTCCAGCACCGCGTAGGTGATACCGACAGGAGCTGATCTCCAGGAAGTCGGCTTCTCTCAGTTCTAGGTCCTCTGGTGGTGTGAAAACCACGTCATCATCAGCGTTCCCATGAGGCGTCTTTCTGGACCACCCAAGCCTCCGACCAATCAGTGGCAGGCTGGCGGTCTTCACTTTGAAGTAACACATCATCCGTAGTTATCGGGTTGATTATTGATAACCTGCAGATTAGTGCAGTCGGGTTTTGTTCAGAGGCAGTCATCACTTTGTGATACTTCCTGTTTGTTGTATTGTATTTGAAATATAACAATGACATTTTTAGTGGCAGTTTCACAGTCAAACTAAGTATGAACCTCAGCATGGAGACATCTTCTAATGGTGGATGCTAGACTCTCTGTTCATCTCCTAAGTAAAGTAAGGTATCTGGAGGAGATCCTTGCTGGAGTCAGGACCATCGAGTTTGACAAGGAACAAGTCTCACCATCACAGTCACAAATATCATGGTCTTTGAAGGAAGAGTGTTGTCTTCTTTTGGCTACTTGCATGTTCTTGTGTTAAATCCAGAAGCAAAGCCACGACTCACCGTCCTGAAGCTCTGGCCTTTTGAAATCTGGATCTTCCCTGATGTTCCTACACTCTCTGCGTGGGCACCCAGGTGAAGTTGCACCGTCCCTCCGTGTCCTTCCGGACAAAAGCTTGTCCGTGAGTGAAGCTGATGGTCTTGACGCTGCTGGACGGACTGAGGGACATACTGAACGCCAAGTCCTTGCGACAGCAAGGTGTCGCTGGAGGCAGAGATCCCACCAAAGGAACTGTTGCCCCCCCCACGCCGCCGCCGCCGGACATCCAGAGCCAGTTCACTCCGGGACTTGAGGACGAGACGCAGGAGAAAGGCGGACCGGACTGGATTGAGTCCCGTGATGACGGAGACCGGTAGGCCGGTGGTCCTGTTGGGTCTCTCTCCAGAGATTGGACCTGACTCGAGGCTGTGGTGAACCGGGTCTGGGTGTTGGGCGGTTGTTCCGCCGTCGATGAAGACCGGAGGGCGGTTGATGTCCCGTAGAACCCGATCCCGGCGCGTTGACCCGGGGCTGTTGAGCAGGTCTGAGGTGACCTGGCCGGATCCCCGCGCTGTGCCTCGCGGCGTCCAGCGGCGCTGCACATGTGATCGGTTTGTCGGGACGGTGAGCGGCCGCCAACGTGGACGGAGGACGGCGTAGCCGTGGAGACTGATCTGAGGGTGTAGTCGGAGGACGGGGACTCGGCAGCGTGGTAAGTACTGCGTAAGCCGCAGAGGCCGAATCCAGGCGGGGCGGAGGACCCGCTGGAGGTGTCAATGGTGTCCCGGTCCTTCAGTCCCAGCGTTCGCAGGACCCAGAGGTCCAGGTTCGGCTGTGAGCAGGTGGAGGTGTCAGAGGAGGAGGAGCAGAACTCAGCGGTGAGGTTCCTGCAGACTCTCTTGCTGACCCGTTGGGAGGTCTGGAGATGGGGAACGAGGTCGTGCAACGATCCGTCATCACTGTACGCGAGGCTTCTCTTCAGCCTCCTTCCGTCGGTGGGGAGTTTCTAGGAGGAACAAGGAGAGCGAGATGGATTGTTCTTCTGGTTCTCTGATAATGTTCGAACAACATGAGACCTGCCGGCCTGGTTTTGATACTCAGAGGCGCTGAGGTTAACAAAAGGCTGTGAGGATCTCTAGAAGATGAGAGTTGTAGGATCCAGCGTCTGTGGAGGCTGAGCTCAACCTGACCTGGTCTTTATTAAAGTGAACCAACCTTGGCCTTTCTCTCCAGGTTCACAAAGGAGGAGGCGAGGAACTCTCTAAGTTGGTTGTTCTCGTCCTGCAGTCGGACCAGCTCCTCTTCTCTCTGCAGCAAAGTGTCCTGAAGCTGGAAGAAGGTTCAAAATGCTTTAAAGTCGTATTCAGATCCGAAAGAAAAGACACTGATATTTAAATAAATGTGGCTTTGTATAATTACCGGTGGATTTATTGTGGTTGTTATTAAAGTCTTATAGCTGCAGTACATTCATCAACGTATCCACATTCTATTGGTTGTTTTTAGCTTTATTTGTATATATTTGTATATCATCACAGGCGATCAGCTGTTTGTAGGACCAAGCTTTCAGGGTAACACTGAGGAGCAAGTGGAGAATGTAGGACGAGTGACTTCTTGGCTCCGTGAACTCTTCCTGACGTGGATAATAAACCAGTTATAGCTCAATAGTTGTGATGTTATGTAGATATTTGTACCTGTTTGTTTCTCTGGAGGTGAGGAGAGATCTGCTGAGTCCACATGAGACCAGCAGAGGAGCTGGGAAAGACACACGGAGACTCTGAGGGACATAGAGACAGACATAGAGACAGACATAGAGAGAGACATAGAGAGACATAGAGAGAGAGACATAGAGAAAGAGAGAGAGAGCAGCGCTAAGTACTTCATTAATGACTTTGTCATTTTTGTGTCATTTATTGTAATTATAGTGTGTTTTAATCCTGCTCAGAATCATATTTGATGTTTTATTGAGGATCAAAAACTTTAATTGCAAAATGATGCAAAGTAGAACCAAGCAGAAATATTCAAGTGAAGTACGAGTACCTCAGCATGTGCATATGTCCTCGTATCTTCTTCCTTTTCAACGTAACTAGACGTCAGCTGATAAACTGCAGGAGACACAGCCTCTCGTCTCAGAGCCACTTGATGAACTGAACCTCTGAGCAGAGTGATGTATGAATCGAAGCGGCTGTGGAGGAGGAAGCTGCCTCAGCGTTTGGTTACCCAGAATTCACAGGGAACGCTGCGGTTTGATAAACGGGTCTCTCTCTGCTGGATGTGCCATTTAAATAATGCTAAATGTTCACATACACTCTCAAAACAGATGTGTTAAAACTAACATATCATGTGTTAATTTTTAACACATCCGTGTGTCTAGTTAAGGACAACACATCATGTGTAGCTTTTAACACAGGCAGTGTGTAAGCCTAATTAACACATGTTGTGTGTTCTATATTTCAACATAACAATGTGTTAAAATAACACAAAGAATGTGCTAAATTAACACAAAATGTGCTAAAATACCATTAATACTGGATCCTTAAAATGAAATTCTTCCTTGGTGAATATGCTTTAAAACACAAAGAAAACAAGAAATTTAGGTCACAATTATTTTATTTCCATAATTTCATATTTAAACATTTGACGGATGTTCAGATTTGTTTAGCACAAATGACCACTGTAAACAAACATTTTATATACAAAATGCAGTTAATACATAAAAATAAATAACATATAATGTAAAAAAAATCTAACTGAACAAAAAATTCCATCATGTCACAGAAACTGAACCCAAATGAGCTACTTCTGAATATCTGAATTCTGAATCCAAAGCAGGGAAGATCAGGCTACACTGTCATAAATCTGCAGGATCACTGAACAGCTGCATGCATTTTTGTGTTACAAGTTGTAGGTTTTGGTATATGTCTTGCACTTAGGTAATGCACATTTAAACAATCAATTTGTATCTAGGATTCACATGGAGTTGGTTTCCACTGAAAGATGACAGCAAGTCTAATGGCCTGATGTCTGCTATATCCTTTAGACTGATCATTTCATAATCATCATTCCGCTCCACAACATATGCATACAAGTGATCATCAAAGTATTTCACAGTTAAAATTCTGAGGAAAATGAGTACCCTGTCACGGTTTGGCTTCGCTTCCTGTTTTAGTTTGAAGTTTCATGTCTCTTGTGGTCCTGGGATAACTTCACTTCCTGCCTTGTCTTGTGATTGCGTGATTGATTCCACCTGTGTCCAATCACCTGCACCTCCCTTGTGTATTTAAGCCCTGTGTGCCAGTTGTCCTTTGTCGCGTCATTGTCCATGTCAGTCCTCGTTGGTGCACGTTTTTGGCTTCTGTTTGGTTCTGTGGTGAATAAAGATCACCTTCTGAAAACTCTGCGTTTGAGTCCTGCCTGCCTGCCTGCCTTCTGCAACCTGCTCCAGCCCGAACCCCGTGACAGAATGACGCGACCAAAGAAGGACTCAGCAGAGTCTTGGAGCGATCTGGGCCCCGACTACTTGGACGTGAGAAGTCCATTTTGGCAGCGGAAGACAAACTTTGTTTTCGGGCCCAGAAGCTATCAAAAGGCGTGCCTCGAGCTACGGGACATCCTCAACCCGAGGAAGAGCCCGAGGAGGAGGAGGAGACGAACCCCTCCAGCCCCGGCTCCTGAGCCGGCCCAAAGACGCTCGCCCCAGCCCGTTCCTGCGCCGAGACGCCCGTCAGCGCCCGTTCCTGCGCCGAGACGCCCGTCAGCGCCCGTTCCTGCGCCGAGACGCCCGTCAGCGCCCGTTCCTGCGCCCGTTCCTGCGCCGAGACGCCCGTCAGCGCCCGTTCCTGCGCCCGTTCCTGCGCCGAGACGCCCGTCAGCGCCCGTTCCTGCGCCGAGACGCCCGTCAGCGCCCGTTCCTGCGCCGAGACGCCCGTCAGCGCCCGTTCCTGCGCCGAGACGCCCGTCACCGCCCGTTCCTGCGCCGAGACGCCCGTCAGCGCCCGTACCGGCCCCCAGAGTCCAGCCTCCGCCCGTTCCGGCCCCCCAGAGTCCAGCCTCCGCCCGTTCCGGCCCCCCAGAGTCCAGCCTCCGCCCGTTCCGGCCCCCCAGAGTCCAGCCTCCGCCCGTTCCGGCCCCCCAGAGTCCAGCCTCCGCCCGTTCCGGCCCCCCAGAGTCCAGCCTCCGCCCGTTCCGGCCCCCCAGAGTCCAGCCTCCGCCCGTTCCGGCCCCCCAGAGTCCAGCCTCCGCCCGTTCCGGCCCCCCAGAGTCCAGCCTCCGCCCGTTCCGGCCCCCAGAGTCCAGCCTCCGCCCGTTCCGGCCCCCAGAGTCCAGCCTCCGCCCGTTCCGGCCCCCAGAGTCCAGCCTCCGCCCGTTCCGGCCCCCAGAGTCCAGCCTCCGCCCGTTCCGGCCCCCAGAGTCCAGCCTCCGCCCGTTCCGGCCCCCAGAGTCCAGCCTCCGCCCGTTCCGGCCCCCAGAGTCCAGCCTCCGCCCGTTCCGGCCCCCAGAGTCCAGCCTCCGCCCGTTCCGGCCCCCAGAGTCCAGCCTCCGCCCGTTCCGGCCCCCAGAGTCCAGCCTCCGCCCGTTCCGGCCCCCAGAGTCCAGCCTCCGCCCGTTCCGGCCCCCAGAGTCCAGCCTCCGCCCGTTCCGGCCCCCAGAGTCCAGCCTCCGCCCGTTCCGGCCCCCAGAGTCCAGCCTCCGCCCGTTCCGGCCCCCAGAGTCCAGCCTCCGCCCGTTCCGGCCCCCAGAGTCCAGCCTCCGCCCGTTCCGGCCCCCAGAGTCCAGCCTCCGCCCGTTCCGGCCCCCAGAGTCCAGTCTCCTGGCCCGTCCCCACGGCCCCTGATCGTGCCCCCTCCCTCCCATCCCTTGGTCCTCTCCCCCCCACCCCTGGGGGCCGTCTGGGATCCGGCCCTTGAGGGGGGGGTGGGGTCAGGGGTTGGGCCACCGCAGCCGCACTGCTCGGCGCCCCCCGCCACGACGACGCCGGAGCCGCGCTGCTCGGCGCCCCCCTCCACGACGACGCCGCAGCCGCACAGCTCGGCGCCCCCCGCCACGACGACGCCGCAGCCGCACTGCTCGGCGCCCCCCGCCACGACGACGCCGCAGCCGCACAGCTCGGCGCCCCCCGCCACGACGACGCCGCAGCCGCACTGCTCGGCGCCCCCCGCCACGACGACGCCGGAGCCGCACTGCTCGGCGCCCACCGCCACGACGACGCCGGAGCCGCACTGCTCGGCGCCCCCCGCCACGACGCACGGCCGCCGACCCGGCAGACCCCCCGAGACCCAGAGGCCCGGCCGCCGACCCGGCAGACCCCCCGAGACCCGGAGGCCCGGCCGCCGACCCGGCAGACCCCCCGAGACCCGGAGGCCCGGCCGCCGACCCGGCAGACCCCCCGAGACCCTGAGGCCCGGCCGCCGACCCGGCAGACCCCCCGAGACCCTGAGGCCCGGCCGCCGCCCCGCCAGAACCCCCGAGACCCTGAGGCCCGGCCGGCCCCCCGAAGGACCCGACACATGGCCGCCATCACCCGGAGTTCCCCGCGCGGTCCAGGATCGTCGGGTCCCCACCCTCCCTCCCCTTGTCTGATTTTTTCCGGTTCTGCTCCCCTTTAGGACCGTCTGGAATTCGGTCCTTGAGGGGGGGGTTCTGTCACGGTTTGGCTTCGCTTCCTGTTTTAGTTTGAAGTTTCATGTCTCTTGTGGTCCTGGGATAACTTCACTTCCTGCCTTGTCTTGTGATTGCGTGATTGATTCCACCTGTGTCCAATCACCTGCACCTCCCTTGTGTATTTAAGCCCTGTGTGCCAGTTGTCCTTTGTCGCGTCATTGTCCATGTCAGTCCTCGTTGGTGCACGTTTTTGGCTTCTGTTTGGTTCTGTGGTGAATAAAGATCACCTTCTGAAAACTCTGCGTTTGAGTCTTGCCTGCCTGCCTGCCTTCTGCAACCTGCTCCAGCCCGAACCCCGTGACATACCCTTTCTTTTTCACAATTGGGAACCAGGTGTACAATCTCTCCAAACAGGCGCTCGCCTCTGTAGTCACAGTTTAGAGCAACTACACAACCTGTTCTATACATCTGACCATGCACACTGACAGAGGTAGCCACATGAATTGTGCTGCAAGCACTGACATCATATCCCAGTTCTTTCAAATTTTCAATGAACAAATCACTTTTTTCCAAAGATCCAGCCATGACTGGAAAAGCGTTTGGGACGGTAATTATCTTTGTTAGTGGATCATTGTACTTCCAATTGAACATACTTTGAACTTGAGTCTTATAAGCCAAAGTCTTTGAAATATTTATGAAATTACACACAACATGGGCATGCCTTTTCAGTGGACCATGCTTACTTTCAAATCTCATACACCATAACTTTAAAAGTGGGCCGAACTTGATCATCATTCGCCAATAGTGAGTCATAAAATGATGTTTTGGGATGAGTGGCCTGTCAGGATAAAGACTCTTAAACAAATTATGGTGATCTATAACCAATTGCTTTAAAAAGACAGAAAGTCCCTTGCTAACAACAGGAGCAAATGCAATGCTACAAATTTCTCTGAGGAGAAGGAACAATTTCCAATGTTGATTATGTTCACTTATAAAGTCTCCTATTAGAAAGGGTAAAAATAGTAAGAGGCACCACATCTGACTAGCGGTTTGTTTAATGGGATTCTCTGATGTTCTTAAATTAAGAATGACACTGGGTTTGTTTTTCTCATTTGCAAAACCGTAATCAAAGCTTAACAGTCTGTCATTGAATTGCTCTAAGGTGAAAAGCTTTTCACAATAGATGAAATATTTTAACATCAATTTAACTTCAACTAAAGCCACACCCTCCAAAAGATCGTGCATTATGTCTACACAAATGTTTTCGGTCACATGAAAGTAGTTGAGCGAGTTTAAACAGGAATCCTCTTTGATTCCAGTTAAAGTTGGATTGTTCATCATTACATGGTCTCTATAGTTTACTTTGTTACGAAACTCCTGGTGATCATCATCAAACACATTCTGGGAAGCTTCTTTGTTGGTAAGACAGAAATGGCAAAATTTGTTGGCCGAAAAGCTTTCTAAAAACCCTCCAAGTGAATGGCAAGCAAGATTATCTGCAGTCAAGAGGCAGATAGTACCACGAAGCCTAGAACTTTTACCCACAACTTCAACCTCTATCCCTTCTGTTTCAAGAAATCGAATGTCATCCAACAAAGGCTCTAGTATTTTGCCAAAGCCATATACCTCTCGGTCTATAGCATTGAAGAGTAGACAAAGGTGAATGTTTGCAAGAGATGAGTTGAATTGTACAGGCAAGTTTCTCAAGCAAAAGTAAACTGCTCCCATTTTGTGAACTTTGGTTTTTGAACCTAAAGGATTAGTCGTTTCCAAGTCATCAAAATAAAGTTGGATTTGTAGGGCATTAGGATAAGTATTGTATAATGCATGATGTGCAAACTGTGTGCCATCACAATAATCGTGCATTTTACCATCAACACTTTTTTTAGATTGCTGAGAGAGTCTCTGCATCTTTTCACTTTTAAAGAGAAACTTTATGGTGTCAATAATGGAGATATACTGGCACGTGTCTGCAGCCAGTACTTGTGTCAATTTCCCCTGCTTTCTTGCCGTGTCACCTCTGTACCCTAAGAAAATTTCCGTGGGCTTCACAAGGGAGTTTTTTTCAGAAAAATATTTGCACATTTTGTAGGGAGTATCCACCTCTGAAAACATGTTTCGTGCATTTTCAAAATCTTGCATTAAAGATTTGACAGCATCATCATTTGATAAAGAGTAACTATCAATTACAGATGCAGTTTTATCCTTTAAATCATCCAATGTCTTGTCCAGTAGCTCTTTGGTGCAAGCAATGCTTTTTTGCACATCAGTTAGGGTGGAATTTGATGCACAGTACATTTTGGCAAGAAATGAAGCTGCAGTCTCACGATGGTCTGAAACATGACAATCTATTGAAGCTTCCAAATCTGTTTCTGGATTGTCCATAGCATTAGAGCAAGAAACATCCTCCGACAAATAACCAAAATTTACCATTTGTTCCGAATGTACTGGGTTTGCAACCTGAGTGTGTTCCCTGTTGAGATGTTTGGCGTAAGAATTAAAGTTATGGTAAGTTCTTTGACACTGGTTTTGACTACATACAATTGTATAATCCTGTCCATCTGAAATTGCATGAACTTGCCTAAGATGTCTAATTAGTGTCCTTACTTGTTTTGAAATGGATTTCTTGCATTTGGGATAACTGTACATGGTGGTGCATCTTACAACACTGCCTGGAGCTTTGCAATAAGCTCCACAACTTTTGATCTCTTCCCACATGAGATGGGCATGTCATAAACATATTCAAAGAAACTATAGACTGATTCGAGTTGGGCAGGATATACCATGTTGCAAACCCAGAAAAGTTTGTACAACATGTCAATGGATGTCAAACCTTCGTCTTGAAGGGGGATGGCAACATTGTCATTCTTTGCAATGATCACATACAGAGCTGCAGTTCTGGGGTGCCCAAAATACGGAAGCTTGGGCTGGTGGACTCCCACTGCTTCCTCAGGAGATCTCTCTAGAAGGCTTGGGATGCTTGTTCCAGTCTGGGAAAGCACAAGTATGTCAAATAGTGAGTTTCTTATATCATAGTACACAAATGTCTGTGTATAAAACAAAATATATAATGAAGTGATGTTTTACACAGAATTTTGAATATATGTGAGAATCACAATGCTAAACTTGTGATACTGTAGCTTACATCCCCTTACCATGTAGTCCAGTATAATTAACAGGATAATCAAACATGTGATTTTCCATACCTAAGCATATAGTGAACATAACCCATTAGTCAATGTAAAAGATGAATTAGCACGTGTTGATACTTGAGATGGGATAAAAAGATAACCGTATAGGACCAAAGCTGCTTTTCTTACCGGTTTTATGTGCAAGATGTATGAAAGAGCCGATTTCACACTGCATTTGGCCCATCCTTTAGCCCTCCTGGACGCGGTATGAGGCAGTGTGAGCATCTGAAGGGCTCTGAAGCAAAGTAACTCTAAGCAGAACAAAAAAAAACAAATGGGATATACTATATATGATTACTGATGCCATCTCAGACACTAAGTTGTCCACAAAATGATCACAATAGAAAAAGAGGAACCACTTTTGTTGTAGGGGAATCAGACCTTTAAACACATTTAAATGACACTTGAAAAAGACTGATTCAGATTTTATTTAAAATACTAAGGTTACAAAGAAGCCCCCCGGATATCCCATAGACACTGTTATGATAAAATATGCATGGAACATAACTTACCATCAATCTCCTCACCAGCTGGCAAGACATGCAGGTAATTTTCAAGTGTAGCCACTTTCAGTAGTTTTGGAACAATATGTCCTTCCCATTTCCGAAGGAAGAGGTCTTCCTTCCCGGGGAACATTTTTCCAAACTCGCATCCAACTGGAAAGTAGCAGATAATACAGCAATGATATAAAATGAGAAAAT
Source organism: Pungitius pungitius (assembly GCF_949316345.1). Classification (NCBI taxonomy): domain Eukaryota; kingdom Metazoa; phylum Chordata; class Actinopteri; order Perciformes; family Gasterosteidae; genus Pungitius; species Pungitius pungitius. The sequence continues at coordinate 707,561 of NC_084902.1, forward strand.
TTAGAATTAAGGCCTGAAAAAATAGAAAACTATACAAGGCTTTTATAGAGAACACATGCATTGCATTTATGAGAGATTTCACAATTCATTTAGGATTGGAAATTAAAGATTTTTAATGCTTTTTTTACCCTCCCCCACCGTTGGCCCAACGGCCCAACTAACGTTAGCTATGCAAATATTCATTTTCCCGCCTTTAGCACTTTACTGCTAACGTTAATTATTTTGAAAACATAACACTAACCCGCATAACAGTATATACATGAATATATATATAGCAATCTGCCACAAACATTGCTTTTGTTAAGTCAACCGTTTAGTAATGTCGCCGACATATATTCAGTTACTCAATCTATTATTGGGTTAGCATTAGCAGCACTTAACGTTAGCTCGATGTCAAATTTACTTTGAAAAGAATCAGGGCTGGCGGTCGAGCCGACTTTGACCCGCAACAGCATCTATCACGCTAACTTTGACTGCATCAGACAAGATGTAGACCCATATAATAATATAACTTCAGCTCAGTCCACATTTCAAAGATAACAAACGCATAGGACACTAGCTAACGTTCGCTAGTAACGAACGTCAATACGGAGATAGCTTTAACAAGATAGTGACGTTACTAACGTTAGTAACATTACTTGTCGAGTCATTACCGTTTTCCATTTTCGAAAATTCTCTCTACATTTCAACAGCTTTAATCGTATTGATAACTAACTTACCGTTACCTGTCTTCGTTTTTCCTTGCCTCAGCAGCTCAGAGCCAAAGGAACGAGCGTACGTCTTCTTTAGAAATGAGCGGCAGTTGACTTATAGCCGCATTACCGCCACCCGTTGGACTGGAGTGTGTAGTGTTTATTTAGATGACGACGCAAGGCAGTTGGAGCGCAGTGTGCAACTCAATTGAACAATTATTTAACACATGATGTGTTAGTGACTCCGGTGAAATATTTGTATAATTTTAACACAAAAATGGATAATTCAACACAACATGTGTTGAATTTGTACTAACACAAGAAGTGTGTATGATTTTAACACATCCTTTCTGAGAGTGTATTATAACAACAGCGTTGTCTCTTTATTCAATTATCCTCTATTCTGAAGCTAGAGCCAAGAGACGGTTAGCTTAGCATAAAGCCAGGAAGCCTTAGCCTTCTCCAAAGATGCAGGCAGCTGGTGAATTGACCGAATATACCTTGTTTGTGTGATTTGTACGAGTATAGAAGAGCAAGAATACACCTTCTACTCTTCATGGTAGCCATGGAGACGAGTCCTGGCAACGAATTAAACAACGTAGTAAGGTTTAAACAAATAAACGTTTCTCTTTGTTTCCTTATGCTAAGCTAACAGCTGCTGAGAGGTGTGTCCCCCTGGTCTCAGACATGAGAACAGGCCTTCACAGAATATCACACTGTGGCTTTACAGTTAACTTAACAAAGTACTTGATCTTCACTCAAATACCTCGACTTGAAGGAGCTTTACTGTTTACTAGCAGTTTAAGAACGGCGACTCTTCATGCTGTACTTGTGTGATGCCTGTTGTCTCACTCACCACAAACAGACGACCTTTCTCCAAGGTCACTGAGGTCACTAAGGTCACAGGCCCAAAAGGAGGCCCGAGTTTCCATGGTAACGTCAAAAGTGTCAGGGCCAAGGTCCTAGGATGATGAAGAGGAGGAGGAGGAGGAGGGATTCCCTACATAGAGAGTGTGTGTGAGTTAAGGCAGAGAGTGTGTGTGTGTGTGTGTGTGTGTGTGTGTGTGTGTGTGTGTGTGTGTGTGTGTGTGTGTGTGTGTGTGTGTGTGTGCGTGTGTGTGTGTGTGCGCTCAGCATGTGTTGTTATGGTGAGGATCAACATAAGTCCTCTCACATTGAAATAATAAAAACAACAATTACGTTCTGTGCTGATGACACAGTGATGTTTTGGAAAGAGACATTATTCCAGACCAGGACACACTGGAAAATAAACTTCACTAAGTATCAATCACTAAAACTGAGGACTGTCAAAGTTAACGTGTTAGTGAGATTAACGCAGCTTTGTTGACATCACATTTTTTGTCGAAAAAAACAACTTTAATTGCCATTAATGCATTTTAAAATATAGGATTAATTAGTTATTTGTTTTTAATCTATTGACCTATTAAATACCAAATTTCAACCATTAAACACCAAATATTCATCAATAAATACCAGATATAAATCTATAAAAATCAAATATGAATCATTAAACACCAAATATCAATCAATAAACACCAAATATCAATCAATAAACACCAAATATCAATCAATAAATGCCAGATATAAATATGAATCATTTATCATCTGCATCTTTTATAAACTCAGGTGAACTTACCGAGCGCGTGCTGAAGTGCTGCTGAGGTGTTTTTATTCTGCGCATGTCGCTGCGTGTTTTGCGCGAGTGCGCGTGAATGCGCGTGAGTGCGCGTGAATGCGCGCCGACTCGGAGGAGGCAGCGGCAGGAGCAGTGAGGAGGTGAAGACCCGGTCCCGGTGCTCAGAGGAGGACTCCTCCGCGCGGACTGAGGAGGGTCACGTGCAGGCAAGCAGACGGTGCGTGCGCGTACGTCTGCGCGTGTGGGCGCGTCCCCGCTGCGTTCTCAGTTTGAGCAAAATTCGACGGCTGTGACGTCATCCTTCAGGTAGAAGGGCCACCATAATACATTAAGTACTTTGTTTATAGGAAACAATTAGACAGGTAATAATACCGTGTAGTTCTGTGTACTACTATTTAATACAATGAACAGTGTTGTAGTGTGAAGTACAGTGAAGGACTGTGAAGTATTGTTCAGTATGGTGAAGTACTATTGAGTAAAATGTAGTTTTTTCTTGTACAATGTATGTAAAACTGTTTTTGTTGTTGTTTGTTGTCGTACTTCCTGTTTTACTTTGGAAATGAAGTCTCCTCTCGTTTCAGGTCCCTTTCATGTCACCGGTCTGATTGTGTCCACCTCCTCCCTCATGTGTTCATATAGTCTGCGTCTCCCTTTGTCTCGTGCCACTGTGTCGTCCTACGTCGGCCCACCCGTCACGTGACCAGGAGCCAGACACAGCTCGTCACAGTTCAGCCTCGTTTCAAGAGATTTTTCCTTTGAGTTTTTGGGAGTTTTTTTTTTTTTTTTTTGCACCTTACGGTTGGAGCAGCTTCAGTTGTTACGACGAGAGGTTAGTTACAGTTAGTACTGTATAATAGGTAGTACTTCATAAGAGTTAGTACTATACAACAGGTAGTACTTCATAAGAGTTAGTACTATACAATAGGTAGTACTTCATAAGAGTTAGTACTGTATAATAGGTAGTGCTTCATAAGAGTTAGTACTATACAATAGGTAGTACTTCATAAGAGTTAGTACTATACAATAGGTAGTGCTTCATAAGAGTTAGTACTATACAATAGGTAGTACTTCAGAAGAGTTAGTACTATACAATAGGTAGTGCTTCATAAGAGTTAGTACTATACAATAGGTAGTACTTCATAAGAGTTAGTACTATACAATAGGTAGTACTTCATAAGAGTTAGTACTATACAATAGGTAGTGCTTCATAAGAGTTAGTACTATACAATAGGTAGTACTTCATAAGAGTTAGTACTATACAATAGGTAGTGCTTCATAAGAGTTAGTACTATACAATAGGTAGTACTTCATAAGAGTTAGTACTATACAATAGGTAGTGCTTCATAAGAGTTAGTACTATACAATAGGTAGTGCTTCATAAGAGTTAGTACTGTATAATAGGTAGTACTTCATAAGAGTTAGTACTATACAATAGGTAGTGCTTCATAAGAGTTAGTACTGTATAATAGGTAGTACTTCATAAGAGTTAGTACTGTATAATAGGTAGTGCTTCATAAGAGTTAGTACTGTATAATAGGTAGTGCTTCATAAGAGTTAGTACTGTATAATAGGTAGTACTTCATAAGAGTTAGTACTGTATAATAGGTAGTACTTCATAAGAGTTAGTACTGTATAATAGGTAGTGCTTCATAAGAGTTAGTACTGTATAATAGGTAGTACTTCATAAGAGTTAGTACTGTATAATAGGTAGTGCTTCATAAGAGTTAGTACTGTATAATAGGTAGTACTTCATAAGAGTTAGTACTGTATAATAGGTAGTACTTCATAAGAGTTAGTACTGTATAAAAGGTAGTGCTTCATAAGAGTTAGTACTGTATAATAGGTAGTAACATATAACATTTAGTACTATATAATAGGTGGTACTATATAACAGTACTATATAATAGGTAGTACTATGAATACTGTATAATCTGATGGAGGGTCGGTTACACTGAAGCGATTATTAGGAACATAATTCACAAACATAACAACAAGGTGACACATTAACAGAGAGGAGGAGAGGAGGCAAGGAGAGGAGAGGAGGAAAGGTAAAAGCAGTCTTTGTAATGCACACTACTCCCTTAAAGCAAACGCAGCGTCTGAGGGTGAAGCTCTGTGACATCCGTCATCGTATCCGATGCCCTGAGGTCAAAGGTCACTCTAACAAGCCAGACGTTTCTTCCCCTCCCGCTGAGCTCAAATCTGTCCCCCCCCCCGGCCGCTAAACCAGAGTCTCCCCATCAGCCTTTGTGGCTGGTTAAGTGGAGCCGTGGGGGGGTAATGAGCCGGCTGCTCTGTGTTTGAGGTCCGGTCTACAGGCCTCATACTGACGCATCATCTCAGCCCCTCCAGAACCACAACGCTAACCTGCTGATGTTCACTAGATCCATTACCATGTTAGCCATGTTAGCCATGTTAGCCATGTTAGCGTAGCGTTTTAGCATGCTAACACTAGCTAATGCTCAGTGAACACAGCTGGTGGCTCAGCCTCCCAAATGAAATGAATAAGAGCCGAGCATTAAGACAGACATCTGCACCACAAGCCGTCCAACACCAGGACAGATGTTCTTCTATGACAGATGCAGGAAGCTTCAGGTTAGAGGCTTCAGAGAGGGTGTGTGTGTGTGTGTGTGTGTGCGTCTGGCAGGGGGTGTATGTGGGAGTGATGGTGGACGCGTGGTCCCCTCAGGTCCTCTTTGATGTGTCTCTGCGGTTGCCAGGTAACCCACTGAGCTCAGAACTGGCCCAATTAAAGCAGCGAGTTAACAGGTCCGAGGATTACGGAGCCGTGGACCCTCCAGCTGGCTTCATTTAGAGAGATTAGTCTCTGCCGAGGGGCCTTCGGGCCAGGCACTCCCAGCAGAGCGTGGCACCACGGGTCTGTTTTAAGACGCCATTCTGAACCTCGTTACTGATCTATTTATGTGAGGAGCAAACATTCAATATAAATCTGATAGAAGACGCATCTCATGAAGAATAAATGCAACAGAATAATATGCTTAGTGTTGACTTGAGATGCAGAAAATGGAATTTAATGCAGCAGTGGATAGAAAGGAAATGAACGGGGGGGGGGGGGGGGGGGTGCTACAGGTGGGCTGCCTGGTGGTCTGAGTCAGACAGATGTTAGATGATCCCTGCTGGGACTCTAATGACAAGGGGACGGACAGAGGGACAAATTTGTTGGACGACAACAGCAAGCAGACACACACACACACACACAGACACACGCACACACACACACACACAGACACACACACACACACGCACACACACACACAGTAGTGAGGGGAGGGGGCTTCAAAGAAGTAGAGGCTTGGACTAGTTGTTGGCTCCACACCAGTCAGTGAGCCGCTGCACCTCCTCTGTATGCTGACTCGTCGTTATAGCTGGTGTGTGTGTGTGTGTGTGTGTGTGTGTGCACATACACACACACACACATACACACACACACAAACATACACACACACACATAACACTGAAGTCCTGATCCATTAATCTTCATCAACCTCCATGATGTTTCTTCATCTTCATCTTCCTCATCGAGCTCTATGTTGTGACTCAATCACTCAAACAAACGAGTGGATTCATCCGCCGCTGAAATTAGTCCCTGAAACACGAGTCTCAATCAGAATCACAGATGAAACTTAGTAATTCATAGTTATTATTATTAACATTATTATTATTATCATAGTTTTAAAGAGTAACTGACTTAGTTTGATGGGGAATAGGGGTCATTAAGTATTAATTAGTGACATCATATCCTTTTTTTAACTTTTGAGCGGCTTTAATGAGACTTTATAATGTCATTCTGTACATCTGTTGCCACGGTACCCAGAGGGCCGATGTGACACTGGTTTATGTTCACTGCATTTTGTCGTCCACAGGCCGTGTCTTTTGTGATTGTTTAATGACTTATTGTTGGTTCAGTGTGTCTTTGTGGAGGTTTTTTATTCTTTTATTCAGTTGTCAGTTTATGCTCATTTCATCTCTCTTTTTGATATTTCATAAACCTGCTTCTCACATATCTGCCTTTGAGCAAGGCACTGAGTGCAGCAGGGCTGCTGGTTCTCTCCACTCCACAAACTAATCTGCTCCAATCCCAACAATCCAGAAAAACAATCTGATCCAGGACCTTTCATTACTTCCACATTAGAGCAAAAAGACGTTTTAAGGAGTCAGTGTGAAATCATGACTCCTGTCCCCGAAGCAGCAGAGCAGCATGGAACTAGCGCCCCCTGCAGGACATGTGGATATGTGGTCAAGTACCCTGGTGACGTCACATTGTGGACATTATGAAGTGGTCTTCACCTTGTGTTACAGCCATTGCAAAGTTTTATTTTTGAAGTGTCAAGTTACATAATTGGACTAAAGAGAACGAACTCAATCAGCGTGAAGCCCCGCCCTAAAGCCTCCCCCTCTTCATGGTCTGTTTGACTCTAAATGGACCATCATTCACTAAATGAACATCATGCTGCATTGAAGAAGACTTGAAACTAGAGACTGAGACCATAAACTCATGTTTACAATGTTTACTGAGGGAATAAATCAAGAGAGAAGTAGAGTCATTTCCTCATAGACGTCTATGGGAGCAGAGGAGTCTCCCCCTGCTGGTCACTACACAGAAGTAGAGTCATTTCCTCATAGACGTCTATGGGAGCAGAGGAGTCGCCCCCTGCTGGTCACTACACAGAAGTAGAGTCATTTCCTCATAGACGTCTATGGGAGCAGAGGAGTCGCCCCCTGCTGGTCATTACACAGAAGTAGAGTCATTTCCTCATAGACGTCTATGGGAGCAGAGGAGTCGCCCCCTGCTGGTCACTACACAGAAGTAGAGTCATTTCTTCATAGACGTCTATGGGAGCAGAGGAGTCGCCCCCTGCTGGTCACTACACAGAAGTAGAGTCATTTCCTCATAGACGTCTATGGGAGCAGAGGAGTCGCCCCCTGCTGGTCACTACACAGAAGTAGAGTCATTTCCTCATAGACGTCTATGGGAGCAGAGGAGTCGCCCCCTGCTGGTCACTACACAGAAGTAGAGTCATTTCCTCATAGACGTCTATGGGAGCAGAGGAGTCGCCCCCTGCTGGTCACTACACAGAAGTAGAGTCATTTCCTCATAGACGTCTATGGGACCAGAGGAGTCGCCCCCTGCTGGTCACTACACAGAAGTAGAGTCATTTCCTCATAGACGTCTATGGGAGCAGAGGAGTCGCCCCCTGCTGGTCACTACACAGAAGTAGAACCAACATGAATTCTTGTGCACAACACATGAGATGTTGAAGCGTTTCCGGTTTGAGGGTATTTTGAGGGTTCAGGTGTTTCTGAGGGTCCTCGTGGTTTTAATGACGTTTCAAGGGGCTCTTAAAGACATTCTGGGATGTTTGTTTCTTCTCCTACTTATTACATTACATTACATTATACATTATACTTATCATTATTATTTCTCTATTTCTTCCTCTCTTTCTTTCCTTCTTTATCTTCATGTACAATCCTTGGAAGCGTGTGGTACTAATACCTTATATGTAGAACCATGATGGATTGTGGGTGGGGCAGCAGGCTGCTGCTCTGAGGGAGCATCTCTCTTAATGCTGCTGTACTGCCTCTCGCTGGTTGAAGGTGGAGCTGCAGGTGTTTTCTCTGTAGAAAGTAGTAGGTGACCTTACATAAAGATATCTAAGCGTGTCATGAAATCCACAAAGACACATCAGAGCATCTCAAACTCCCAGATGTTCCTTTACTTGTTGAAGGTTCAACTCCCTGCACAGTTTCAGAGACACTGATGATCCTGGACCAACCCAAACCCAGGAGAATGCTGGTACAGGAGAAAGCTTGTGTCCTCTGTGCCCATTGGCCGGCTGCTGCCCGTTGTTTGTTTCCTTGGTAACGAGCCAATCACACGGCTCATTGGCACTCTCGTAATTAGGAGGAAAGTGAGGGCGATGTGAAACGGCTTATGAAGTAGAAGAAGCTCCATGTGGAACTCGTTGGGGGTCCACACCTTGTCAGATGGTTAATGTAAAGGATAAAGAGAACAGCCTGATTTATGGACCCCTTCTTGGTCCAGAAGGAGGCGCCGCAAAGACTGATCCTGGATCAGATGTGCCTGGTTTTAGGAGGTTGGGCATGTTGGCTGTTTGGTCCCTGTTGCAATTCTTCATTCAAATTTAAATTAAGATCATCGCTCCAAAGCCGCTTTGAAGGTGACTGACACACGTCAGCAGTTGAGCTAAGCTAAAGGCTAGTGGAGCTGCTCACAGCCACCAGAGACACTGACAGCTTCAAAGCTTCAGCCCAAAGATCAATAACCTTCAGACTCACGTCTTGTTTTAGTGCTTTTTGGGGGACATATTTATTTGGAGGAGATGAAAGGAAAGGAGAGGTGAGTGGGGGGGGGGGGGGGGCTTGGTGTACCAGTGAACATCCAGGGAACGGACGTTGAGATTTCGAGATCTTATGAGCACCTGCAAGAAGGGTCAGAGCAGACCATCTGCTGAGGAGACGGAGCTCCTTCGGAGTGCAGACTCCTAAAGACCTTCTTTGACTTCATGGAGGCGTCTGCTGGAGCAGCAGGAAGAGACTCAACAAGCTCATCAAGGAGGTCAGCAGTGTGCCAGGGTGGAGCAGGTGGGAGACCAACATCCCCCCCCCCCTCACTTAAACAATGAAGACCACTGTGGAATGTGCACTTATATTCATTTACTACTTAATTCCTAGTTCATTATTATTTTTATTCTTGTCATTTTCATCATTATACTGCTGCTGTATCTTGTGTCCTGTGAATTTGCCCATTGTGGGATTAATATCTTAACTCTTATTACTATGTTGTACTGGCTCTGTGGTGCTAATGATGAGGAATGGGTTATAAATAAAATACATTATTATTGATTATTGCAGATGAGAGGAGAGGAGTTAGGAAGTGAGGAAGGAGATAAGGGTTCAGGGGTAGGAGTTAAGGGAGGATTCATTACCAGGAAACTAAGCTCATGGAAACACAGGAAGTGATGTCACAGGAGCGAGAGCTTCTGGTTGGTGGAGAGATTCCAGGGCAGCTGCTATAAAACATGAAGAGACTCCAAAGAGAAGAGAAGACACACGAGAGACTGAAGGTAGGACGTGTGTGTGTGTGTGTGTGTGTGTATAATGTGTAGTTGTGGTAGTAACAATACACAATATTAGAAGTGTGACTGTTGTTGTTGTTGTTGTTGTTGGTGTACAGATGCAGTCCTGTGGGTCTTTGCTGTTTCTCTTCATGATGTTCTTCATGTTGCTTCACTGCAACGTAGAGGGAGCCCCCCACCCAACGGTACACACACACACACACACACACACACACACCCACCCAACGGTACACACACACACACACACACACACACACACACACACACACACACACACACACCCAACGGTACACACACACACACACACACACACACACACACACACACACACACAACGGTACACACACACACACACACAACGGTACACACACACACACACACACAACGGTACACACACACACACACACACACACACACACACCCAACGGTACACACACACACACACACACACACACACACACACACACACCCAACGGTACACACACACACACACACAACGGTACACACACACACACACACACACACAACGGTACACACACACACACACACACACACACACACACACCCAACGGTACACACACACACACCCAACGGTACACACACACACACACACACACACACACAACCTTTTTGGAAGGCAGACTTCTTAAAGGAGAACCCAGGACCTTAAGGGGTTCTACCAGGAACAGCAGGGGACCAGCTGCAGACCCCCGGAGTTCTAGTCAGAACCTTGATGTTTCAGATCAGATCCTATCAAGGTGGGGGGAGACATCACATGATGTAACATCATCGGGGCGCGCTCTGTTTAGTCTGGACGACACGTGATCATGTGACTCAGGACGTGAGGCAGCGCTCGCTGTCGGGGTCGTGATGTCGGAGACAAGTCACGCCGAGGAGTCTCGACCAATGAAAACACAGGAGATCCTTTCTCTGCTGGGTAGTGTTTTCTATAGGGAGACCCCCTCCTGGACAACATCCACTATGAGCCAGACTCAGGTCAGACCTGGTCCTCTATGTGAACCATGCAGCTTGGACCTGGTCCTCTATGTGAACCATGCAGCTTGGACCTGGTCCTCTATGTGAACCATGCAGCTTGGACCTGGTCCTCTATGTGAACCATGCAGCTTGGACCTGGTCCTCTATGTGAACCATGCAGCTTGGACCTGGTCCTCTATGTGAACCATGCAGCTCGGACCTGGTCCTCTATGTGAACCATGCAGTTTAGACCTGGTCCTCCATCTGAACCATGCAGCTTAGACCTGGTCCTCTATGTGAACCATGCAGCTCGGACCTGGTCCTCTATGTGAACCATGCAGTTTAGACCTGGTCTTCTATGTGAACCATGCAGCTTAGACCTGGTCCTCTATGTGAACCATGCAGTTTAGACCTGGTCCTCCATGTGAACCATGCAGTTTAGACCTGGTCCTCCATCTGAACCATGCAGCTTAGACCTGGTCCTCCATGTGAACCATGCAGCTTAGACCTGGTCCTCTATGTGAACCATGCAGCTTGGACCTGGTCCTCTTATGTCTTATTGTCTCTTGTGTCACTGTCCACTTTGCTGGATCCTATATAGATAACAGAATAACTTTCCTTATACCCTCGTCCCGGCCTGTGCTTGCGTTCCAGCGCGTAGTCCGACCCGCCTCTTGGGCTCTGATGAGTCTGCGCTCTCCTCCTGGGGGGGCGCTGAAGGGGAAGCTGCCCCAGCTGGAGGATCCGAGGGGGACGGACAACGAGGTGATGGAGCCCAAAAGGAGGAGGAGCTTCTCTTGGACCAACGCCCCGCTGGACCGCATCTCGGTGGGCGCCATGGAAACCAAGCAGGGAGGGGCCAAGCAGAGGTGGGGGAATCAGCCAGGTGTTTCATATTCATCAGGGGATCCAGAACGCAGCATGTGATAAAATAAAACTATTTTCTATATAACTAAGTCCTAATCTAATCATGAGTCATTAAAATACATCTTAAAAACATCATATTTGATCGATAAATCAATCCGTATGAATTAAATTCACTTGTTTGCAGTAAGGCAGCAGAGTTGCCACGGCGACGAGTCGGTCCGCCTCCCATCGACCGGATTGGAATGAGTCGTTTCCCGAGCAGGAGAGGGTAGGCCACGCCCCCTCCCTGAGACCCCACCACACCTGTACTCAGGTAAGTAGACTTTGGTTGTACTTTTATGTAACATTATATATATATAATTATAGTCTATAATAATAAATATAATATATTAGTGTTATTACTACCCAAATACATTAATTGTGTTACTACGTGAATTACTTATTACTGTTTTTTACCACCTGAATGCACCTGAAGACGTCAATGGCTCCACCCCTCCCCACCCTGACCCCCTCGACTCTGTGGACTTATTGATCCGGCAGGACGTCCCGCCGAGACACGTCTCCATGACAACAGCAACGCGTCGAGACAACGTTAGAACCACGAGAAGCTTGGTGACGTTTGTCTTTGAGCGCCTCCTAGTGGCCGTTGGAGGAAGCGCATCTTTGAAAGACACCTAGGAGGGTCTCAGGTATCTCACCGGTTCCTCCCCCCCTTTGGTCCAGTTACACCAGCTTCTCTAAATGTGATCAATAAAAATGAATTTATCTGCAGTGAGTCCGTTTTGTTATATGAATACATTCATTTCAAAATAATCTGTGTACAGAGACGCCGCATACGTCACTGGTTCTGTCAATCAGCGTTTAGCCCCGCCCTGCATTATGGGCCATTAAAGACCTGTCAATCAGCGAGTAGCCTGATGTTTCTCTGATGCTTCTGTGAGAAACATCAGAGTTTCACAAGCAAAGCAAAAGCCTCAGAACCCCATTAATTGAACTTTGACCCGTAAACAGCCTCCTGCAGCTGAGGTCAGTTGTTGTTTCTGATGCGGATCTTTTAGCTGGGACATGAAATGAGAGCTGAACTCTCCTCTTTGAGGGTGAAGATCAGAACTTAATTGGAACCTTTGGCTGTAAAGAAGAGTTCAGAGAGCAGAGTGTTTGAGTCTTTATTAGAAAAAGCATCACCTGATCAACAGGATCCTTGTAACAAGTTCATGTCCTCCTGTAGGGACGCTACGGGAGCAGAGAAGGGTCAAAGCGGGCCGGAATCGCCACCTGAAGGTTCTTTGGTCAGAAGAAAGAATCCACTCTTTGCGTCTAAACCAGGAGACCATTTCTTAGTCACTGGTTCAGTTGGACCTCTTTGACGCTACTAAACCAAATAGTCATCAAGGGTTCAGTGTGACGCTAAAGCTGATGCCACTGCTAACATTAGCTCCATGTAAATGTAGGCTAATGCTAACAGCAGCTAATGACATGGCCATGGCCTAGTGCTAAGATTATGTAGAGCTAACAAATAACACATTGTGCATCCAGTTAGCTTGTAGCTAATTGAGCTGACGGCTAATCAAACAGAGCGACTTAAAGGACCACAGTGGAGGATTTAGTGGGATTTATTGGCAGAAATGTAAATATTCACAACTTTCAGCTGTTCATGTTTCGAAGAGGGACAAAGCAAACCTTCTGGACTCTTTGGACCCTGTGAGTTACCTGCAGCGCTCCAATAGGCTCAGAGAGGGAGGGGGCGGGGTCACCACTAGATGCCACTAAATCCTTGAGAATTGTCCCTTTAATTCAAAGTGATTTAACGTTGGCCCTTCATTGGACAGAGCTGGACCTGGAGGGGGGGGGGGGGTTGTTTCATGATACAACACATAAAAAATAAAAAATAAAGCGAAGGCGTGAGGAAGTCCGAGGGGGGTTAAAATCAGAGCGGCATGCGGTTGCCCTCCACACTGATCTTGACGGCGTGGCCCGGCTTGGTGAGGCGGCGGATGTCGGCGAACCTCCTCATCTGTTTGTCCACGCGGGTCATCCCCTTCTTCATCGGGCCGTGCTGCAACGACACACAGCGGGGTCAGGGCGGGGTCAGAGGTCACACCGCCTCCACAAAAGAGTGATGAAACACCTCCACGAACAACAACCAAGTCACAGATCAGTCACGTGACTTCACACATCTCCATGTGGTCACAGATTCTTCTGATCCGCTTAGAAGGATCAAACAGAACGATGTGACCTGCCAACAGGTGGCTTCCTGTATGTTTACACACTATTCGTTTCCATCCTTTGGTGCTTTAGAATGTTTCATCACATCTTTTCATCCCTCTTCTCTTCATGCGGAGGAAGAAACAAACGCCCAGATGATCCTTCACCAAGCTCCCAAAAGACCAAAAGACAGCCTCAACCCACCGGCAGGTCTGAGTGTGTGTGTGTGTGTGATATCCAAAACCCTCAATTAATCTAATAACCAATATTCTTTAAACAAAGATGTAATAAAAAGTACAAATGCGTTTAAAAGGTTTTATGTATTTGTTGATCGGATCGATTCCTTTAAATCAATGTTTATATATGTATATTTAAACCTCTTCATCTTCATCTTCAGAAGTCACCAGACTCCTCCTAACAACACACAACAGACCTGGGAACACACGGCCAAGAGCGGTTAGATCGGTGCGTCCCAGAGGTCACGGGGGAGAGTCAGGGGTCACCGGGGAGCCAGAGGTCGCGGGGGAGGAGTCAGAGGTCACGGGAGAGAGTCAGAGGTCACCGGGGGAGCCAGAGGTCGCGGGGGAGGAGTCAGAGGTCACGGGAGAGAGTCAGAGGTCACCGGGGGAGCCAGAGGTCGCGGGGGAGGAGTCAGAGGTCACAAGTGAGTCAGAGGTCACCGGGGGAGCCAGAGGTCACCGGGGGAGAGTCAGAGGTCACGGGGTTCCCCACAGACAGACTGGTTGGTGGACACAGAGGTGAGCGCCCCCTCTGGGGGAAGGACTCCCTCCACACGTCGTCACACCATGCAGAAGGACTTACTGCCCCCCCGCCCCCCTACAGGGGCATCCTGTTCCCCTCTATGCTGATCTTCACAGCTCCCTGCGGGCGGCCCGTTTTCTTCTGGTCGGCGACGCGGCGCTTGAGCTTCTCCAGCTGGCTGAGGCCTTTCTTATAGCCGCTCTACAGAGGACCAATCACAGCTCAGGTCATTACCTCACTTCCTGCCTGCTGACACTGGGATCCACTCGTCATACTTACCGCTTTCCTTCCTTCACACAGCAGTATTACAGACTCACCCTGTTGGACTCCATCTCCACGTTCCACTTGGGCCGCACCACGTAGTCCTTGTTGGAGGGCATCGGGACCCGAGCCCGGGCACAGAAGCCGGGGTCGCCGGGCCGCAGGGCCCTGAGGGGGGGGGGGGGCTCAGTTAGAAACAGCGCCAATCAACCCAATGAGGTCAATCTGTGAGCTCTACGTACTTCTCCTCCCCAGTCAGCTGCTTCTCCAGGTCTCTGCGAGGCGTCTGACCCCCGGAACTACGGAGACAGACACAGTCAGAGACAGAGGGACGCAACGGAGTCCAGTTTGTTGAACTTAGCATGCTATCGTTAGCATCCTTCACCTCAACTAGCATGCTATCGTTAGCATCCTTCACCCCGCAGCAGTTCTGACCTTTGACCCTCAGAACCTTCCTTTGACAACCTTCAGTCGACACACTTTAACTTTAATAAAAGTACTAATACCACAGTAGAGAAGTACTGGTACTAATAGTGCATTTAACATGTTAGTAGAGTCAAAGTAACCATTATGCAGAACACACTGCTGGTGCTTTTAATCTACCACGATACACCTTTTATCAGCCGCATGTTAATAGTTTGCATTTAAATCTGTAAAACCTACACATTTCCTCTGAGACGTAAAGCAGCAGAGCAATAAATATTCAGCTGTAAGTGGAAACCAGCTCCAGCCAAACAGAGACCCTGAACCCAACGTGGGAGGAGCCTGTCGTCACGGTGATAGGCGTTAGGGAGGAGTCCGCGAGTTACTCCGTCTACAGGCCCGACTCGCTGTGCACACATGCAACTCGAGACTCAACCTGATTGGTGGAGAGAAGACGTCGGGGTCCTTCGCCCCCCCCACCTCCGGAGGCTGACTGGGAAGAGGTGGAGGGGAGAGATAACGTGAAGGAGGAAGACGAATGAAGGGAGGAAGAGCTCAAGTGTCGATGGGGGAGACCACATGACCCTCCCCAGAAGGCTGCCAGCATGAAGGTTAGGTGAAGCGGGATGGGGGGGGGGGGGGGGGGGGGGGCGGCGCCATCAGACCGGAGGGCGACAAACACAAACGGTACCTCAGTCTCTGCTTCTGGGGCATCTGCTGGTCCAGGTCCCTCTGCTGGCGCTCCTCTCTGGTCATCCCCTTGTAGTTGGAGGTCAAGCCGAAGATGGGTCTGGACCACTCGTCTGAGGGCGACAGACACGACTTAGACATGGCGCTCGCTGCCTGGGCTCCTGGACAACAAGACGGATCCTCACTGATGAGTTTCAGCGCCAGGTCTTTGTTGGCCCGCGACTCTTTGGGGTGTTTGTAGAGGAACATGACGGAGCGTCCGATCCCGCTGTGCTTCAGGGTCTCCTGACTCACGCTGGGCAGCTGAAGGGAGGAAGCACACGGTGAGACACCGCCTCTGAGGAGCTGCGAAGAACCCGTGGCATCGAGTGCACTCACTTCCTGTAGGATCCTCAGCAGCTCCTCCCGGATCCGGAGGGCCGGCAGAGACTTGTCTGGGAGGGGGCTGATCCACTCTTTGATGGCCGACATCACGCCGCTGTCAATGAACGTCTCCTTCAGGTCCTGCCTGAGGGACAGAGGGCACCGTAGGTTCTACGCTCACAACACGTAAACCTGATCAACGAGTCGCTCTACAGATGCAGATTGTCAAAGTATTTCTCCCAGTGTGTTAATCAAGGTTTTAAAAAATGTGTTCTTAAACAATTCTTTAGACACTGATTTCAAAGACATGCCATGTCTTACTTCTTCAGGTGCATGACCACGTGCGGCAGCAGGGTGAGTTTCTTCAGCGCCGGTTTCTTCTGGCTGTTCAGAGTTCGGTCCTCCTGAGGAGACAAACGGCGTTATCCCGGGCAGGGCCACAGCGGGCCAGGGGCTTTTATTGTGGCGGGGCGCACCTCGGCGGCCTCGTTCATCTTGCTGATCATGGCGCTGACCACGTCGTCCGCGTCGCTGATGAAGGTGCCGCCGTCGCGGTGCCGCCGCTTCCTGCTGTTCATGGCTTTCCTCCGGGCCAGCATGACGTCAAAGTCCGACATGAAGCTGGTGCTGGAAACAGGAAGAACGGCCATGTCTTCATCTTCATACAGGGATATCATCGTCATCGTCCTACTAGCGTTGTTATTCTTCATCATCGTCATCATTCAGAGCTACAGAAGCATTAGACACTGAAGGCGTCTGGATTCCAGGTGCGTGGTTGTTAAAGATGTGGGACGCCACCACCTCACAGCTAAATGTCCTGTGACATCACAGTTGACTCCGCCCCCCTATAAAGAAGCCCCTCCTTACTCTTGGCCGCTGCGGTCCACCCCGTCGTCCGAGTCGGACTCCTCCTGCTGCTGCTCCTGCTGCCCCTTGGCCTCCTTCTTGTCTCCCTCCAGGTCCTCCTGGTTGAAGCCCTGCAGGAGGACCAAGGACAAGCTGAACCTCTGCACTCAGCACGCTGACGCAGAGCCCCAGGGGGCCCCGGGGGGCCACTCACCGTGAACTCCTCCTCCTCGTCTCCGGACTCCCCAAAGATGTCCGCGATCATTTTCCTGGAGGCACCAGAGGTCAAAGGTCACAGCAGATATAATATATAATATAAATAACAAAAACAACCTCACAGTAAAACAGAAACGTTACAAAATATTTCATCTGCAAACTACAAAAGTTAATTTGTGACAAACAGGGAGAACATTTTAAATGGCAATTACTCTAAAATATGAACAGATTATGATGTCATGACGTTTATGGATCCAGCGACCATTGATCAGAACTCACTCCTCTTCCTCCTCCTCTTCCTCCCCAGAGTCGCTGTCGCTGCCGAACAGAGCCTTCTCGCCCTTCTCCTCTTCCTCCTTCTTCCCTCCGCTCTTCATCCT
Source organism: Pungitius pungitius (assembly GCF_949316345.1). NCBI lineage: Eukaryota > Metazoa > Chordata > Actinopteri > Perciformes > Gasterosteidae > Pungitius > Pungitius pungitius. The sequence goes on from NC_084902.1 coordinate 725,016, forward strand.
CTCGTCTTCATCGCTGCCGCTGTCCGAGCCGAGTTCCCTCAGCTTCGCTGCCAGCGCCGAGTCGGGGCGGAGCGGCAGGGCGCCGCCGTCAGAGTCATCGGACACCACCCGGGTCCTCTTAGGGGCTGGGGGGGGGAGGGGGGGACACTTTTATCTTCAATGATACAATAGAAGGACAGGAAATAGCTCCACAACAACGCATCCTCAGCTTATTATGTTTTATTCATGTTTGTGGACTTTTCTTGTTTTATTAACTTTTACAGAACAAAAAGGAATCTCAACATTAAACACATTAAAGTCCAAAACATCAGAGCTAATGAAGAACTACAGGATTAGTCTCAAATATCCCAGAATCCTCAGCAGAACAGCTGACACTTTACCTGGTTTGTCTGTGTGCTCTTCATCATCATCCTCCTCCTCACTGTCTGACAGAACAGCCTTCTTCCTCTTCACTGCGCGCACACAAACACACACACACACACAGTCACATGACCTGGTGGTTCTACTGACACTGAGGTGCTACAGCTGATCTGGGGTCAGTACCTGGCTTCTCGTCGTCCTCGTCTTTCTGCTCCTTCTCGCCTTCACTTCCTGCTGCAGCCTTCCTCCTCCCCCGGCCCTCCTCCTCCTCCTCACTGTCAGACTGCATCACAGCCTTCCACTTCCCACCTCCTCCTCCCTCCTCCTCCTCAGAGTCTATATGTACTGCCTTGCGTCTCGCTGGTGTCTCGTCCTCAGAGTCACTGCCGGGAGACACCGCAGGTTTGGCGTCCTCGTTCTCTGAGCCGCTGCCTGCGGGGGCCATGTGCCCCCCCCCCTCCACATCCGAGCTGCTCCCTCTGCGCTTCGGGGGAGACGACCCTCCCTCCTCCTCCTCCTCGCTTTCAGCAGGTTGAGAAGGCTCCGCCTCCAAGTTGCTTGTCTTGTCGTTGTCACGGTGACCCCCGGGGGCCTCGGCCCCAGAGTCGCTGTCGCTTCCTGCGCGCTCCTCCTCGGAGCCGCCGGCTGCTCCGCTGGTCTCCATGGCGACGGGGCTGTCGTCATGGCCGCTGCCCTCGTCCTGTTGGGACGACATTAACACGCTGCAGTTTATTAATTCACTGACGAGTCATGCTCAGCTCTCCACGGGGTAATACGTTTGACCTCTGACCTCTGACCGGTGCCCGGCCTGCTCGCCGTGCTCGTCCTGAACCGGAGTGCCGCCTCCGTCGTCTGCAGAACACACGGGACCACGAGTCAGTGATGGAAGCCACTCAAAGACACAAAGATGTGACCAACAATTAAGGAACGTGCGTTGTAATGCTGTAAATAACGCAAGCTAAGCTAAGCATTACGTCTGGTTTGCAGTTCGGCATGAACCCAAAACATTGACATGAAAGTGTTTCTTTATCTTATTTCTACTTTATGTTTACATAAATCAGACAGGAAGTGACGTAACGACGGAGGCGCTGTTTATGTCGCGGATATGAACATGATACAGAACTTAAACATATAGATAACCAGAGCGAGGATTGGACTCGTGTCCCGTAGGCCGGTTCCGTCTGACGGAACGATTGCAGCTCTTCGGCTCCGTGTAACGCGTGCATTTAAGGTTCTTAGTACACATAGACGTGACTAAAACCACCCAACACTCGAGTATCAGCGTGAGGCTCTGATGCCGCCTGGTGCTAACCGAGAAGAGGCGGCTTCCGGACAGGTTCGTGTCCCTCTGGAGCCGATGATTCTTCCGTAGAGAAGAACGTCCTTCATTAAACACCTTTAACGCTCAATGTGACGGAGAACCAGCAGCGCTCCCCGCACTCGGTTGAACTGTGACCCGCCGGAGGTCCGGAGGTAGCCGTTAGCTCGTGAGCTAGGTAGCTAGGAAACAAAGCCGAGCAACAGTGGGTTTGTTTTGTTTACCGGAGTGTCTTCCGGACAGGAAGTCGTCATCTTCCCCATCCATTCGTGAGAGGAAGAAAGGTTCAGGTGGAGATCTGTGTTGGATTCAACGTCTAATATCTACGCGGGAAGAACCAAACCACATCAGAGGAACGATGCGTTCTGAGATCGGACGCTAGCTAGCTAGCCGCAGTAGCCCGCAGATCCAAGATGGCGTAACTTCCGTCATATACGCATGTCTGAGTTTTTTTAAATAAACTTTATGAACAAAGCAATTCACAATACAAACACAATGTGATGATGTACACCAATATACACAGTACAATCCACTGTTCTCAAGTACTATGAGTAGAAGGTACTTGTATAGTACCGTCTACTCATATCACGTTTTACTCCTAAACAACAAAAATAACCAAAACAAACTAAATGTAATAATGAAAGTAAAACATTCCCTTACATGTCATTTAGCTTACTGAGGCAAACTCAGAAGAACAAGAAATAAGAAAGTGCAATTTCATCAAATAAGTCGCTTTACAACTTGTTAGATAAGAGCCATTAGAAGTACAGTTTAATGCTACAGTTAGTGTTTTTAGTCTGAAGAGGTGTCTTTAGTTTGCAGCGAAAGATGACATAACAATTGAGTTAATTATGAATTAGCAACTATTTCAATAACCAAACGAATTGTGATTCCATCAAATGAATGAAAACAGTAAAAATATAAAACAACTTTCTAGTTTGACAAACAAAAAGGTTCATATCTCTTACGTTCTACATTATACGTGTTAAATTATGGAGGACAAAAAATGACTTAAGTATAAATAAATACATAAATGCGTAAATAAATAAAAGTGAAGATAAGTAAATGTATGAATAAATAAAAGTTGATAATAAAACAGGTCACACATTTCTACATGTATTTATGTATTAAATACCCTCCTGAATGTTTTACTAGTGAAGCGATCAGCACGAAGACGACTCCGAGTCAATAAAGTTATTTTGGCGACTCCGACTGGACAGTGACGTCACTGAGCTGCGACGCATCTCGCGGGGGGAAAACACGCGTGTTTGACGGATCAGAACCCAGCTCCGCCGAAGACCAGCACCCAGTCCTCTCCGACCCGGCGCGATGGGAGACACCAGCCGGCTGTGCTCCGTGTGGCTCGGATCCGAGACCGGCATCCTGAAGGGGGTCAGCGTGTCCCGGAAGCAGGCCTTCAACTTCTGCAACACGAGCCACCTGAGCCGCGCGCAGGAGGTCCGCGCGCTGTGCTGGGGGGACCCGGATGAGAGCGAGCTGCTGCTGGGCTCCGTGGACGGAACCGTGAAGACCTTCAGCATCCAGAAGGGGGTCTTCACCGAGACCCGGCGCTGCGGGGAGCCCGGGGAGGGCTGCTTCACCGGGCTGGAGAAGCTGAGCGGGTCTGGGCTGCTTACCTGCGTCGAGACCGGGGCCCTGCGGGTCTGGCGCGAGGACAGCACCGAGCCCGCCACCGAGATGAAGGCCGGTGATCATGTGAGTCGGATGCGGCTGAGCCCGGTGAACCGGAACCACGTGGCCACCGGAGGGAAGGAGAACGGGCTGAAGATCTGGGACCTGCAGAAACCCGACAAGCCCGCGTTCACCGCCAAGAACCTGCGGGACGACTGGCTGGACCTCCGGAGGCCGCAGTGGGTCCGCGACATGGCCTTCATCCCGGACTCCGACAAGGTGGTGACGTGCACCGCGTACCACCAGGTGAGCCTGTCCCCTGGACCAGACTGCTTTTTAATGAGACCCATGTCCACACTAGAGGGACAATCTGAGACTTAATGAGACCCATGTCCACACTAGAGGGACAATGTGAGATGCAATGAGACCCATGTCCACACTAGAGGGACAATATGAGACCCATGTCCACACTAGAGGGACAATCTGAGACTTAATGAGACCCATGTCCACATTAGAGGGACAATCTGAGACTTAATGAGACCCATGTCCACATTAGAGGGACAATGTAGGACGTATTCTGTAAATGAGTTATAAGTGCGTTTGTAAACGTTGTCCTCTGCCCCCCCCCCCCCCCCCCCCCCCCCAGGTCCACGTGTTCGATCCCTGCTCCCCTCGGCGGCGTCCCGTCCTGGAGTTTGAGTACGGCGAGTACCCGCTCACCGCCATGTCGCTGCCCGCCGCGGGCCACGCCGTGGTGGTGGGCAACACGCACGGCCACGTGGCCCTGCTGGACCTGAGGAAGGGGGTGGTGCGCGGCTGCCTGAAGGGCCTGACGGGGGGGGTGCGGGCGCTGCAGTGTCACCCCACGCGGCCCGTGGTGGCGTCCTGCGGCCTCGACCGCTTCCTCCGCATCCACGGCCTGGAGGACCGCAAGCTGCAGCACAAGGTCTACCTCAAGTCCAGGCTCAACTGCATCCTGCTCGCCAGCAGCCAGCTGGTGGACGGGGGGGGGGCGGCGGGGGAGGGCGGGGCTGAGGGGGTGAAGGAGGAAGAGGGGGAGGAGGATGACGAGGTGTGGGAGACCATGGAGCGCGTGGAGGAGAAGACGAAGAGGAAAACCACAGAGGAAGAGGAGCTGCAGAAAAAGAAAAAGAAAGGACAGGACTGAGAGGCGTTTGAGGCCTGATCGCAGCGTGGGACACTTCCATTGTCAGACTGAAAGACAATGAAAGACGAGTTATGTCTTCCCTGGACAATAAGTGTGTTTATTCATCGGAGACTAATTTGTCTCTACAAATGTATTTTGTAATATTTAGTCAGCAGCCTGAGATCTTTATTAAATCACTTAAAGAACCCAGATAACATCAGTGTTTTGTTTGTTTGTTTGTTGACGTCCTTTGTCCCTCGACTAAGACGAGTCATCACTTCTTTCCCCTGGCGAGCACCAACAGACGTACACAATGACATCATCCACGGGCCCAGACCGCTCGCTGTGGGGCAGCGGTGGTTCTGGTCACCGATACGGACCTCAGCCACTAATTAACACTTGGCTGAGTGTGAGTGAGCTTCCTTGGTTTAGCTAGCTGCTAGCAGGCTAAAGACGGAGCTCCAGAGACCACGTGGTGGAGATGAAGACCCGTCTAACAGCTGGGGGCTGCTCGGCCAGCACAGATGTTCATGTGGACCTGGCTGCTCCGTTCTCTTCAACCAGGTCACACGCCACGTCTCCAGAAGACGGCGTCAAAGCGTCTCGCCCACCGGACATTCGTTCATTCCAGGAGGGACATCTAAAGGACAACCCAAGTACTGCAAGCAGACTTGTGCAGGGGCCCTGGTCACAGCCCAATGGACCTTTTAAGAATGATTGAGCACTAAGTTTAGAAGATAAAAGTAACAATATCTAATGTCTGTATTTATCAATAAGGTGACCTCAAGTACCTTGTTGCTTTTATAACACGGTTATAAGCACTTCATTTGTAAATCACAAGGTGGTCATGTGACGTACGACGAGCACACAGTACTTGCATCGCAGTGGGACTTGTTCACGCTGCAGTGACGTCATCAGACTAAAGTGGCTGAGCAAAGGCAACTTCTGTGTCCACACACACTACCCCCCCCCCCCCATCTACAGAACCGTTCATGTCCTTCAGTGTTCTACTCGTGTTCAGAAGAACCTGCTGAAGTTAAATAACTGTTAGTAATGACATTTGAGAAGTTTGGATGTTTTGTGGAATACGTGATGCAGCTTCCAGGTCATTTAATTTGAGACCCTGTACAACTCGTTATAGATCAGATCCATTATGAGTCCAGTTTAAGGTCTACAGTGTCTTTAGTGTGAAGATGTGAAGGCTCTCTGTGGTCCTGATGTCATCACAGAGCTCCTTCCACCATCTAGCAGCAGGACAGCAAAGAGTGGAGATCTAGTCCAGTGTTTTGCTCTCAGTGAGGAACAAGCAGCTTGATGTTGGGATGGAGGGTTTCACCAGGTCCTGGATGGAGACTGGACCCCATCCATTCACAGCATGCTACGTGAGCACCAGTGCTTTGAACTGGATGAGGCAGCCACTGGTAACCAGTAAAGAGAGGAGGAGTGGAGGAGTGTGGGAGAACTTGGGAAGGTTGAAGACCAGTGGAGCTGCTGCATTCTGGAGGAGCTGCAGAGGTGGAATGGAGCAGGGAGACCTGCCAGGAGACAGTTACAATAGTCCAGGAGATGACAAGAGCCTGAATCAGTACCTGCGCCTCCTTCTGAGAGAGAAGGGTCGTGTTCTCCTACAAGTTAAATGTGAGTGTTTAGATGTAACGGCTCATTTTAATGCCTCTTCACTCTAATCCATCTGATTCTACTTCTTTAAATGGGCCTGATGGCAGGAGGCTTCATGGAGGCATCTTCATCCAATGAGAAGAATGATCTCATCCTTCAGAATAAGAAGATAGAAACAAGCCCAAAGAGTCTAGTTGATCCCAATGAATAGTTCTGAGGATGGATGTACTGTATCAGCTTATGGATCATATGTGTGTGTGTAGATGACCACGTAGAACCAGGAGCTTCATTGTGTCTGTGTGTCCATCAGAATTTCTATTATTGATCATCAGACCTTTGATCAAATCAAGTTTATTAAGCAGCAGATAAACAAACACAACTTTACAAAGAACACGACATGCAGCAGCTTTCCAGATGTTCTCTGCATCGCAACATGGACACAAGTACATGAGGGACAGTCGGGGGGGGGGGCAGAGAACCTGCAGACTCCCCCCAGAAAGGTGCAGAAGCATAATTATATTCCTGTTAACTTAAAGTAATACTTTTATACAACGTTAATGAAAACGATATCATTAAAGCTGATTATGTGAAATTATCTTTAATTTCACTTTGAAAGATTTGAAGGTAAAATCATCTCAAAAAGAATCCCACGTTCATATTGGACTTATTTTCATCAGAATCCTTGCTTTTGTCAGCATGAATAAATGAAGGATTTATCCTACAGATTCATGTGTGTTACACATAAAGATTAACATTAAACCACAATTAGGAGCCAACATCTAAATGATGATCTACTGGTTCCATCAGACACCACAAGACCCAGAGAGCTGTGGACCTCCAGAGTCCAGACCAGCTCAGGTACCCCTCACATGGACCTCCATCAGCTGTACACACTGAACTATGTGGTGAGCAGAGAGGAAGGTTCTCCACCAGGAGGAGACTCTCCGTCCTAAAGAGGACACAAAGACACTGAGGAACCAGAACCGGACCAGAACCCAAACCCAGGATAAAGAGGTTCAGTGAATGTGGTGCTGAAGGTGTGGAGGTGGATCAGTGAGTCAGAGGAGACTCTGTAGAAGGACAGAGAGCCAGCAGGACAGTCCACATACACTGCTACTCTACCAGAGGAGGAGGAGGAGGAGGAGGAGGTGATGCGTGTTTCTGTCTTATTGTGACGGAAAAAGTAACCTCCATAAGAGCACATCAGACTCCAGGACTGATCATTGAATCCAAACCAACAGTCACTGCGTCCTTTCCTCTTGATTCCTCTGTAACTCACTGATACTTCAACGTCTCCGCTCCACTCGACCTCCCAGTAACAGCGACCAGTCAGACCAGTTCTACACAGCAGCTGAGGCCAGGAGTCAAATCTGTCTGGATGATCAGGATATGACTGATACTCCTCCTCATGTGTCACCTTCCTGTTGTTGTCAGACAGTTGGAGGTTTCTGTGAACTGTGTTTGTGTCGATTGTGAGTTCACAGGAATCTGATGAGAGAACAAGACACAAAACAGCTGCAGTTATTAATCATGTGTTCATCTAGTGACATCACAGAGGTGAATGAGTGATGTCACAGTGTGATGAATCACTTACACTTCCTCAGACCTGGTGTCATCCATCGGACTCCAGCAGGCTCCACCCTGAAAGGAGGAGAATGGAGACATGGACATCACATCACTCTCATACACAGCTTGGTCCTTCATGTCCTCATGGAGCACAGCTCCTCGTGTTCACTCATTCATCATCTATTACCAGCAGGATTCTACTGAGCATCATTTCACTCAGTTTCCTTTCAGTCAGTGAATCAAATGTTTCAACCTGCATCACGTGGTTCTTTGTCCACGTGTGGTTCAACACAACATGTGACATGTGACCATCTTCTAGAGGAGATCAACCAGCTGCTTCCACATCCACATGAAGGTCCATCAGGAGTCACCTGATGGATGGAGGTCACTCTTTGATGGAGGAGCTTTCAGCCATGAGATCATCAGAAGCAGCAGCTGGAGGCTTTGATGCTCAGACAGATGTTCTGCACATGACTCGTGTAGTGAGGTGATACGAAGCAGCTGGATGCTGCTATTGGTTTTAGTACCATGTGACTGTGATGGAGCACGTAGTTGTGTAACTTTTATTGTTTAGTTATGAATCCCCGTAGTGTCACTTCAACATTTCCTTTATTGCACAACAGCAACACAAAGAATCAGAATTTAAACACAAGACTCAAACTGGCTTCATCTCAACATGCAGATGGAAAGTAGTTTGACCTTCTGCTCTGCAGCCAAACCCACCTGGCTGTACTCAGGTGACGTCTGAATAGAGTTAAGGCCCTCTGACATCATCACACACACACACACACACACACACACACACACACGCGCACACACACACACACCAGGAGAGTTAAACTAGAAAATGCATTTCCTGCTGAAAATGTGTTGAAATGCTAAAAGCTGAAATGAAAATTAAGATTAAAATACAGAAATAAAAGCTGAGTATTTAAAAACTATTTTTTGTAGTAGTATAAGTAGTAGTATTAGTTATAGTTGTAATTGTGGTACTAGTGGTGGTAGCTGTTGAAATAAGTTTTAGATTAAAAGCAGTAGAAAAACTAAAAGTAATAGTGCTAGTATTAGTACTAGTACTAGTATCAGCTGACGTACTAAAATGATTTATTATTAATTCATTAGTCATAGTAGTATTTGTAGTAACATCAGTAGAAATATCAATAGAAATAGTAGTATTGATAGTTAAAGTAGTTTTAATAACTAGTTGCAGTGTCACTGTTACTGGTAGTGATAGTATTTTAGTACTTCTAGTAGTATTTGTAGCAATAAGAGTCTTTGTAGTTGTAGGATCCAGTTCTAATTATCATTGGGTGGAAGGTACCAAATTGGGCCAGTAGGTGTCATCATGGTGCACATTTCTCTATAGGTGGGGCCAGGTGTTGTGTTGTGTTAGACGGAGGAGCAGTTTTCGAACGCTCCGGTCACGTTTGTTTGGTGTAGGTGACACAGTTGAATGGACTCCGCATGGTGAGAAATAAAATACGCATTTAAACCAAGAAGCAACGGCGTATACGGTTTTATTCACAAGACACCAACTAAAGTCGTGCAGTAGCCAGCGAGTCAAAAACTACTTTGAGCCTGTCTACGCAGCCCCTCAGTGGCTTTAAGTTCGGCTTAATGTAATTCTGCTGTAATCCTCCAAAATAAAAGTGTTGGATATTGTTCCCAGAAGGCACTGACTGGTCCATACGTGTGAAGCTTTGAGGACTGACAGTAACTCCACCACAAGCACCACAAACCCTCTGATGGAGGTCAGGGGGGGGGGGGTCGGAGGTCCAATTGGTCTGACTGTGACACTGCTGTTCACATCCCGTCTCCTAGCAACAGTCAACACTGGCTTCTATCCCCTGTCGTCTGCAGGTGAAGATGTTACAGCTCAGGTGGGTCTGAGACACAGAGCACTGCCTGAGTCCCCCTAGAACTTTGGTCCAGTCCTAAACAAACCTCTCTGGGCTCTGACCCACCAGGTCCACCATCAGCTGTTGGTTCTTCACTGAGCGTCTGTGGCCAACTGTCACCTGTAGTTTCAACAAGTCCAACTTATCATCCAGGGATCTGGCTCTCTGTGCAAAGCACCAACACCTGAAGCTGAGCTCCTTTAAAACACCAAACATTCCTGCTGTGATGATCCATCAAGACGCTTTGGTTTCTTTGACTGTTTGTCTTTAATAAGAACGTCTGGACTAAAGGACAACACACACTGACGAACACCTAAACATCCAAGTGTTGTTTGATAAGAGCCACAAACCTGCAGCGTGACGACGTTGACTCATCCTGGTTACTGTTCCTCACTACTTCACTCTGTGTTGATGGTCTCATGAGGGACACAAACAGTTTGAGTCTCTGGTAGTTTGAGGTCAGCTTGGTGTCTCAGGGTCACATGACCAGACTGACAGTGGGACAGAGAAAAGGTCTCCAGCTCTCCCTCCTCTACCAGACTGATGGTCTGTGGCTGCAGCCTCTTCATACCTGAGAGTCTCCAGTCTCCAGTGAGGATCCTTCAGTCCATCAGACAGCATCTTCACTCCTGAGTCTCCTGGATGGTTGTAGCTGAGGTCCAGCTCTCTCAGGTGGGAGGGGTTGGATCTCAGAGCTGAGACCAGAGAAGCACAGCCTTCCTCTGTGATCAGACAGCCTGACAGGCTGCAGACACACAACACATCACACATGTCACGTGACCTGAGGGAGCTGATATGTATGGAAATAATTTGAAAAGAAGAGAAAGAATCTTCTGAGGTTTAGAAATGTACCAATGATGTAATAAAAGACACCAAGTGGACATTAGTTGACTCCTGACCTGAGAGTCTCCAGGTGACAGTGTGGACTCTTCAGTCCATCACACAGCAGCTTCACTCCTGAATCCTGCAGGTCGTTGTTACTCAGATCCAGTTCCCTCAGACTAGAGGACTGGGAGCTGAGGACTGAGGACAGAACTTCACAGCTTCTCTCTGAGAGGTTACAGCCACTGAGTCTGAAGAGACAACAATCAACAAGAAGAAAGACAACATTTGTGTTTAAGGACCCATGGTGTGCCCATTTTACCACAAGTTGATGTGGTTCTTTGGGGTCTCAATGAAATGTCTGAAATACTTTGGTCAAAATACCACAAGGATCATTTAAACCAGCCCCCACACTGTGACCTGTTCTGAGGGCACCTTCGGAGTCAGCGGTTACGTGACAGTCTCTATGGATGGACGGCTCCATGAAGACTCTTGGAGTTCTCTTTGACCAGGATGTGTCCTTCAACTCTCATATAAAGAACACTTCAAGACTGCCTTTTTTCACCTACATAATATATAGAAATAACTCCAGTCTCAAAGTTAAATCAAGAGTAGAATTGAAGGTACTTCTCCTCACCTACAAGGCACCTGCTGGTGAGGCACCGTCTGATCTTAAAGATCTTCTAACACTGTATTGTCCTACAAGGCAGCTACGCTCCGTAGATGCTGATGTTACTTGAGTTTAAAAGTAGGATGGGATCCAGAACCTTCAGTCATCAAGCTCCTCTTTAGTGGAACCAGCTTCCACTTTCAGTCCAGGAGGCCGATTCAGTGAGCTCATGTAAGATGAAGCTTAAAGCTCCGTAGATGGTGGATCCGTCTCAGTGACGTGGAGAGAGGTTTGTGGCTGAGGAGGCTCTGACTCTTTCAAAGTCAGATTCACAAATAGCTTAATTGTACAGAGAAGCATAAATTCACCATTCAACTGGCTGCTTGCACATTGACTAAATGGTAATATCCTGTATCAGCATTCTTTACACACTCATACAGTCAAAGGTTTACATCCATGTAAAGAACATGACGTCACGTCAATGTCAAACACGACATCAAAGCCTGAGAGAAACAGCAGGATGAACCTGTGATGTTTTATTGTGTTTCAAACACAACTCGTTTCATCTTTTAAGCTACTGTGTAATAAATCTGTCTTGTCTATAAAGTTATTGTGACGTCATGGAAACAGACTTAAATTGACAAAAAGGGGCTTTTAGTCTGTTGTCTCTGAGATTCGTTCCTCTGGTTCATTTCTTGGTTAAAAAAAGAAATATGAAATCTTGATGAAGAAAGAGCTTCTTTTACTCTGCAGGGAGCTGATTTAAATCATTGAACACAAACAGACTTCATCTGACCTGAGAGTCTCCAGGTGACAGTGTGGACTCTTCAGTCCATCACACAGCAGCTTCACTCCTGAATCCTGCAGGTCGTTGTTACTCAGATCCAGTTCCCTCAGACTAGAGGACTGGGAGCTGAGGACTGAGGAGAGAACTTCACAGCTTCCCTCTGAGAGGTTACAGCCACTGAATCTGAAGAGACAACAACCAACAAGAAGAAAGACAACATTTGTGTTAAAGGACCCATCGTGTGGCCATTTTACCACAAGTTGATGTGGTTCTTTGGGGTCTCAATGAAATGTCTGACATACTTTGGTCAAAATACCAACAGGATCATTTAAAACAGCCCCCACACTGTGACCTGTTCTGAGGGCACCTTCGGAGTCAGCTGTTACGTGACACAGTTTCAATGGATGGAAGGCTCTGGAATCCAGCAGCTCCATGAAGACTCTTGGAGTTCTCTTTGACCCGGATGTGTCCTTCAACTCTCATATATTATATATAAAGAACACTTCAAGACTGCCTTTTTTCACCTACGTAATAAATAGAAAAAACTCTGGTCTCAAAGTTAAGTCTAGAGTAGAATTGAAGGTCCTTCTCCTCACCTACAAGGCACCTGCTGGTGAGGCACCGTCTGATCTTAAAGATCTTGTGACACTGTATTGTCCTACAAGGCAGCTACACTCCATAGATGCTGATGTTACTTGAGGTTCCTAGAGTTTATAAAAGTAGGATGGGATCCAGAACCTTCAGTCATCAAGCTCCTCTTTAGTGGAACCAGCTTCCACATTCAGTCCAGGAGACAGATTCAGTGAGCTCATGTAAGATGAAGCTTAAAGCTCCGTAGATGGTGGATCCGTCTCAGTGACGTGGAGAGAGGTTTGTGGCTGAGGAGGCTCTGACTCTTTCAAAGTCAGATTCACCATTCAACGGGCTGCTTGCACATTGACTAAATGGTAATATCCTGTATCAGCATTCTTTACACACGCAAACAGTCAAAGGTTTACATCCATGTAAAGAACATGACGTCACGTCAATGTCAAACACGACATCAAAGCCTGAGAGAAACAGCAGGATGAACCTGTGATGTTTTATTGTGTTTCAAACACAACTCGTTTCATCTTTTAAGCTACTGTGTAATAAATCTGTCTTGTCTATAAAGTTATTGTGACGTCATGGAAACAGACTTAAATTGACAAAAAGGGGCTTTTAGTCTGTTGTCTCTGAGATTCGTTCCTCTGGTTCATTTCTTGGTTAAAAAAAGAAATATGAAATCTTGATGAAGAAAGAGCTTCTTTTACTCTGCAGGGAGCTGATTTAAATCATTGAACACAAACAGACTTCATCTGACCTGAGAGTCTCCAGTCTGCAGTGAGGACTCTCCAGTCCATCACACAGCAGCTTCACTCCTGAGTCTCCTGGATGGTTGGAGCTCAGGTCCAGCTCTCTCAGAGGGGAGGGGTCAGAGGTCAAAGCTGAGGCCAGAGACGCACAGCCTTTCTCTGTGATGTGACAGCCTGACAACCTGCAGACACACAAAACAACACACGTGTCACATGATCAGATCGCCTTTAAAGAAGGATAAGAGAGAACAACGTGAGTGTAAATGAGAAGTCAAACAATAAGTAGAAAAGATTGCGGCATGTTGAAGTCATGATGAATGAATCCAACTGTCTGTACTTACAGAGCTTTGTTGGAGGTTTTGACGAGTGGCAGCAGAATCAGAAGAGCCTCCTCTGAAGCATGATATTTCTTCAGGTCAAACACCTCCAGAACTTCTTCTGATGACAGTAAGATGAAGAGCAGAGCTGACAACTCAGCAGGAGACAGTTCATCGTCATTGCGATGTCCTGTTCTAAGAAACTTTTGTATCTCCTCCACTAGAGAAACATGATTCAGTTCATTCAGACAGTGGATCAGATTGATGCTTTTCTCTGGAGACAGAGTCTCATCGAGCTTCTCATGGATGTAGTCGACTATCTCCTCATCGGTCTCTGAGCTACTTCCTGTCAGCAGACCTCGTAGGAGACTCTGATTGGTCTCCAGGGAAAGACCCAGGAGGAAGCGGAGGAACAAGTCCAGGTGTCCATTAGGACTCTGTAAGGCCTCGTCCACAGCTCTCTGGTAGAGACGCATTGGTTCAGGATTGGGTTTGAAGCGTTTAGACTCCAGTGAAGTTGTTTGTTCTTCTGACAGCAGATTGACACCAGAGCCGAAGAAGGTCAGATGGACATGAAGAGCAGCCAGAAACTCCTGAACACTCAGATGGACGAAGCAGAACACCTTGTCCTGGTACAGTCCTCTCTCCTCTCTGAAGATCTGAGTGAACACTCCTGAGCACACTGAGGCTGCTCTGATATCGATGCCACACTCTGTCAGGTCGGATTCATAGAAGATCAGGTGGCCTTTCTGCAGCTGATCAAAGGCCAGTTTTCCCAGAGACTCGATCATCTTCCTGCTCTCTGGACTCCAGTGAGGATCTGTCTCAGCTCCTCCATCGTACTTGACCTTCTTCACTTTGGACTGAACCACCAGGAAGTGGATGTACATCTCAGTCAGGGTCTTGGGCAGATCTCCTCCCTCTCTGGTCTTCAACACCTCCAGAACTCCAGCAGTGATCCAGCAGAAGATTGGGATGTGGCACATGATGTGGAGGCTTCGTGAGGTCTTGATGTGAGAGATGATCCTGCTGGCTTGCTTGTTATCTTTGAATCTCTTCCTGAAGTACTCCTCCTTCTGGGGGTCAGTGAACCCTCTGACCTCTGTCACCATGCCAACACACTCAGGAGGGATCTGATTGGCTGCTGCAGGTCGTGTGGTTATCCAGAGGCGAGCAGAGGGAAGCAGGTACCCCCTGATGAGGTTTGTGAGGAGCACATCCACTGAGGAGGTCTCTGTGACATCAGTCAGGATCTCATTGTTGTGGAAGTCCAGAGGAAGTCGACACTCATCCAGACCGTCAAAGATGAACACAACCTGGAACTCTTCAAACCTGCAGATTCCTGCTGCTCTGGTTTCACTGAAGAAGTGATGAACAAGTCCCACCAAGCTGAACTTCTTCTTCAGCACATTCAGCTCTCTGAAGGTGAATGGAAATGTGAACTGTATGTCCTGGTGGTCTTTGTCTTCAGCCCAGTCCAGAGTGAACTTCTGTGTTAACACTGTTTTCCCAATGCCAGCCACTCCCTTAGTCATCACTGTTCTGGTTGGTTCTTCTCCTCCAGCTGAGGCTTTGAGGAGGTCTTCTAGTCTGGTGGTTGTTTCTGGTCTGTGTGGTCTCCTGGATGCTGTTTCAATCTGTCTGACCTCATGTTCTTCATTGACCTCTGCAGTCCCTCCCTCTGTGATGTAGAGCTCTGTGTAGATCTTATTCAGAAGGGTTTGGTTTCCTGCTTTAGCGATGCCCTCAAACACAGACTGGAACCTCTTCTTCAGGTTGGATTTGAGTTTACGTTGACATTTGGTGAAAATCTCTGAATGAACAAAAAAAAGAGACGACACAAACCAGATAGTGCTTTACTTTAAATGGTATAATATCTTTAATGGTGTAATATTTCCTTTGGATTAATCTATCGGGTGTATTTCGCTGCATCTGAAGCTCCCCACAACACTGACTGTGAGAACTATGAACATGGAAATAACTGAAGATGTTATAATTAGAGGTTTGTACAAAAAGTCTCTTCACCTTGACCTCGATCTCCTCCCCCAGGATTCAGCTCACCTGAAACATGTTTTGTGTGTTCCTTTGTGCATTTGCAGTGTGATAATAGCTGGTTTATACGGTCTGTGCTCAAATTCATCCCCACACTCTTCAAGTGGAAATGTTCCTCTTATTGACTGAACACCAGTTATGAGACTCTATAGTTTGGTTTTTGTCCCTCCTCCCAGGGTGGTGCCCCCGTTATTAATAATATTTATTGAGAATGGTTTTGACGTTAATTATATCATTAATGTCACTCATTTAGTGTTCATACATCCTTCAGAGGGGGAGGAGCTTCAGAAGAGCCCCGCCCTCCTGGGATGAGGAGGATTTATGAAGCTCATTCCTCATCTTTACTTCTGTTCGATCTTTATTATTCGCATCTTTGTTCCTCTTTTTAACAACTTACCTGTAAAGTTCATTTTGGATAATTCCTCGGCCAGATCGTTCTTTTGCATCTCTTTCAAAACCTTCATGGCCACCTGAACCGAGCCTTTGATGTAGCACCGAACCATCAGGTCCACTGTGTTCCTCCTGTCTGCGTTCTCCAGGTCACAGGGTCGGATTGATCCGGGGTATTCTGGGCTTGAAAAGATCTCCAGGTGCCACTTGAACTTTTTGAACTCCTTCTTCTTGAGCTTCTCTAAAATGTGGAGGATGTCCTTCTTGACTTTCTCCATCTGTCCTTTTTAAAGGCACCCAAACAAATATCATGTAGAGAACAATCACTGCTCTGCATTTATAGAACAAAAAGCAGTGTTTTAAAGATGGAGTTATATTGATCATTGGATTTGATACACAATCAAATATTATTCTTCTCCCTCTTTCACCTCTGATGAAGTCAGCGTCCTCTTGGTGGACACAAGTTGGATGAATCTGTGAATATTGGGGAAGTTTGAAGGCGGCTCACAGCTTCATCTGCAACAACAGTAATGCTGTGTTATTTGCATTTATTAAACAAAATCAATTCATAATCAAATAATAGTGAAGCAGGAAGTAGATGGAGACAAACCCAAGATCTTTAGAAAAAGAAAAGTGAATCTGAAAGTTTCAGTTTTGGTCTTGAACATCGAAAAATACAATGTATTTAAAATAGAAATAAGTGAATGAACAGTTTTGGGGTTGAATAGATCATCATTTTGGACGCTTGACGAGCAACGGTGGAGAAGAAGAAATGTTACACAATGAAAAGGCAAAGGACAGGGTTCATACACAATTATCCACTATGGATGGGCATCGTTTGGGTTTTTGAGGTCAGAGTTTGTTCACCTTGAGATGTTTCAGAAAGGGAGGTAACTAAAGCTCAGGGTTGCTATGGTAACTGAGCCTGTGAACCTCACCTGGTTCTTTCACAGGCTCCTCCCCCTGACAGCAGCCAGCCAATGACACAGCGCGCTCATTCATTCATTCATCATTCACTAATGAATCAGTTTCCACATATGAACAAAGATCCTGTGACGTTAAAGACTGAAGTGTCTTCTGGAACATGGACGTCCTTGTTGGACGATCCTGTTGATGAGGTTTTACTTCACAGGGTGTTAAACGTTGGAGAGAATATTGAGCCCTGATTCGATTTATTGTCATTTACAGATAAATACTTGTTTCTTCAGTCTATCAAATATGTCCAAACCTCCCTGTCCTCATATGACTAACGTCCCCCATCGTGGACGTGCTCTCTCATCACAGCACATTCTTTGTGTCGTATCACGTTTCCTTTACAACGTGATGGAGAATATTAGTAAAGCTGCTGTTTGCAGAGCTGTGAGGAAACGTCTTTGTTCCCTGGACACAAACCAGTGAGAACCATTAAAGAGGAATAAAACACATTATAGGTCCAGTACCATTGGACCGGTTAGTGTTCTAGTGGTTAAATATGAGCATGGTGTGTGTTTCCAGCATGTGTGTAGTGTGTTCTAACACAGTGAATTAGTCACACGTTTGTTTTATGATGAGTTTGTACATTAAATATTAAGCCTTGTTTCTGTCTTTTGCTGCAGTAGCGTGTTGCTTTGGTTCTAATCACGGTTCAAACTCCGTACGCTTGCATTAATATTTACACCTCAACAGGGGGGACGTATGCGATTGTTTGGGGTGGTTGCCATGGTAACTCGTATCATGACTCCATTCACTGAGTCAACCTACTCAGAGTTGATTGAACCGACTCTAAACAGCTGATCTGAAACCCAAAGCTCAGAGTTTAGGGTTTGAATGTTTGTCCAACCACGTGTGAAAGTGTTTATTTAGGAAAAGGTATGAAAGCAAAGTCGAGGACTTGGATCAGAACCCTGTGGAGCGCCTCACACAGAGAACCACACAGATTCACAAAGAACTTTAGAGGTAAATAACTAAATGTTTTATTTTGAAAAATGACCGGATCCTCTCCCACGTTTACCTGCCACACCGAAGCCGAACATGGACACTCAAACATCTGGACCGATACTCGCGCACCGACACATCTGGATTAATGTTGTCTTCTGACGGTCAAACAGTGACGTCACGACCACGCAAAAATAAACACGCGTTTCCGTGTTCTCGTTTGTTTGGAAGTAAAAAGAAAATAAACTACTTCCGTGTTTGTTTAACGGTGAAAATAAAAAAGATTCACGGCCCGTTAAAACACACACACACACACACACACACTGTGTACCACGTGACATACTCACAGGTTTATGAACACTTTAACATGTTGACGTGAAGCTCTGGTAACTTTCTACCGACTTTCTCCTTCTTCCTTCTCCTACTCCTCCTTTTCTCCTTCCTCTTCCTCTTCTTCCTCTTCCTCTGGTTTAATGGCAGTTGGCTCCATCTTGTTGGTGCATTACCGCCACCTTCTGCCCGGAGTGTGGATCAGACGCTGTACTTCCTTTCATTCTCCCAAAAAATAAAATAAAGAAACAAAAATATAATGCTAAACATTCTATATACATACACACAAATATCTAAATAATTAAACCCCCTCTGCTCTCACTCTCAGTCCGTAGTGTCTGTGACATTCATCCATTCATTCATCCCTGATTCATCTCCACATGGTCACACAACCCTGTCTGATGTCCTATCGTCTTCACCTTGACCTTAAGCTGGTCATCACTGTCTCGTGTCTCCTGTCCTTCTGGCTGTCCTCGTCCCTTTGACACTCAATTGGTTGATTCTTCCCATGTGACCTGTGCTGATGTGCAATGTGCATTCCTACGTCTCCTCTCTGCAGTGACCTCACCTCCCTCATTATTCATCCTTGAAGTGGTCTGCAGGACTTTGAATGGTACGACCTCAGACTGGTCAGGATTGAAGATGAAGCCGAGCATCAACACCATCTCCATTGAGTAGACCCCGAGGTTATTACGACTCCTTCATCTGGTCATGTGACTCTGCTTCGGTTTGAAGAGGCTTTAAACACCTCACAAAGTGACCTCGGTCTGGAAGACGAGCTCAACGAGTTCTACGGTCCTGACTCCGTCTCCCACAGCTCCACCAACCCAGGAGCACAGGACTTAATGACTACAGGTCCAGACCTGTCCTTTGAACGGCTGGTGCTGTCCCACCTGAAGACCCCCTGCAGACGTCTACAGAGCCAACAGGAAACGTGAAATAACAATAACAAGAGTTTCTGTAATGAGGCTTTATTAAGCATCACATAACAGTCTGGAATGAAATGAAAAATCTCCCCAAGCAGAACCCGCCCTCCTCCTCCTCCTCCTCCTCCTGCCTCCAACATCCAGGAGACGATGAAGAGACCTGTGGTGCTTCAGTCTTCTTGGTTGCATCTCAGTAGTAGCTGTTCCTGATCAGTCCACCGGGGGCGCAAGCCACCCACTGAGACTGTGCCCTTTGACCCTGGACCTGTTGATGCAGTTCTTCCTCTTAAAGGAGCAGCGAGCAGGTTCAGTGACTAAAAACATTAAAAACAACTATTCTATAGGGATAAAAACATGATAAATGAAATACTTCTAAATGAAGGACAAATGGAGAAAGTCCTTCGCTGGACATTGAATGTGAGACTACTCCACTCATCTGCGTGATGATTGAGGAGATCCTGCAGTAACGTGGACCTTCACAGTGGAGCAGTCAGCTCAAAGTCTCACTATGTGTCATCTACAGTGTTCAGCCTTTCTGCTGCTCCTCCTGCTGCTGCTGCTCCTCCTCCTGCTCCTCTTCCCCCTCCCCCTCCTCCTCGCGGCTGAAGTTCCGTCTGCTGAGCCTCTCCGGGTCGTGTGACGCCATGTCGCTGAAGTCACGGAAGATGTCCTGGAAGGTCTCATCGTCTCCTAAGACCAAATATTGTTAATCACTATAATCACAATATTTATTTATAGACAAACTGATGAAAACCTGTCTTTGTGTGTTTTAGGGTCCTCGTTGTAATGATGAGAGATTCATGATTTCAGAGGTCTGAAGGATCTTTGACACGGACCTGTAGCTCCAAAGAATCCATCCGAGTCCCTCATCTCCTCGTTCATCCGGGCCATGCGCAGTCTGAAGCATCACACACACACACACACACACACACACACACACACACACACACACACACACACACACACACACACACACACGTTAAAGGTTGGAACAACCAAATAGATGCAGTGAGGTCCATCGTCCTGGTGTCCTTATGCTAAGCTAGGCTAACAAGACTCACAGTGTGACGATGTCGGCGTGGGCCGTTTCCACGGCGATGGCCAACGGGTCCTGCCCTCGCTCGTCCGCCGCGTACTGATTGGCTCCTCGCTTCAGCAGCAGACACACCTGTCTACACGCAGCCAATGAGAAGCAGAGGTGAGTGAGTGAGTGAGTGAGTGAGTGAGTGAGTGAGTGAGTGAGTGAGTGAGTGAGTGAGTGAGTGAGTGAGTGAGTGAGTGAGTGAGTGAGTGAGTGAGTGAGTGAGCGAGTGAGCGAGTGAGCGAGTGAGTGAGTGAGTGAGTGAGCGAGTGAGCGAGCGAGCGAGTGAGCGAGTGAGTGAGTGAGTGAGTGAGTGAGTGAGTGAGTGAGCGAGCGAGTGAGTGAGTGAGTGAGCGAGCGAGTGAGTGAGTGAGTGAGTGAGTGAGTGAGTGAGTGAGCAGCTACCCGGTGTGGCCAGCGGTGGCGGCGGCGTGCAGCGCCCCCTGACCCCTCAGGTCGCGGTGGTTGACGTTGGCTCCGTTCAGCAGCAGGAACTCGCAGGCCGACAGCGAGCCCTGCAGGAGGAACGCGATGATGTCATAGGACACAAAGGTCAACAGGAGGTGAAGTGGGTTAATATTAACCCACTTCACCTCATACGTTTACTCCTCCTCCTCCTCACCCCAACTGCAGCTCCAATCAGCGGCGTGCGCCCCGCCTCCTCGTCGATGCTCCCGTTGACCTGCGCCCCCTGGGCCAACGCCGTCGCCATGGTAACCAGGTCCCCGGCGGCCGCGGCCCGGTACAGTCGCATCCCGGCCCCAGCCTTCCTGCCACCTTCAAAGGATTTAAATATTCACTGCGCTCCTCTGTAACCATGGCGACAACCCTACAGAATATTATGGTCTGTACAAGCTCTCCTTACGTATGTGTGTGTGCTTACGGGCTCCATCTGAGATGCTGTCCTGCACATATCTCCTGTCCACATATTTCTCTTTGATCCACGTCTCCTTCTCGGCTCTGGAAGGAGAAGCGTGTGGAGGTTTTGTGACTGAAGCATTTGGATCAGAGTCTTTGACCACTTCCTGTCACTGGGATTCACCTCGGGCTGTCGGCTCCAGGTTTGACTCCACCTTCCTCTGAACACCTCGCCTCGTAGATCCGGTTCATCGCGTCGTTTCCCAGAATGCACAGCAGCTACGGGAGAGGAAGACGTCACGTTAGCATTCAGCTCCACTGTTAATAGTGTGTGTGTGTGTGTGTGTGTGTGTGTGTGTGTGTGTGTGTGTGTGTGTGTGTGTGTGTGTGTGTGACCTTCAGCTGCTCAGCCTCCCAGGAGTCCAGAGTGAGAGACCTCACCTTGGACAGGTGCACGCCGAGGCTCCTGGAGACATGGAGAGTATACATAGAATAAAATATAATGCTCATAAGCCTCGTCATAGTGTTTGAACTCAATAGCAACTCTATGTAAATATGATGTTTTCTAATATTTATTTAAAGACAAATAATTCAAGATAATAACCAAGTTTATTGCAATAGTTCTTCACAGCATATTAAACTGCATGAGTTAATGCACCACACAGTACTACACACAGTACTACACGCAGTACTACACGCAGTACTACACACAGTGCTACACACAGTACTACACGCAGTACTACACGCAGTACTACACGCAGTACTACACACAGTGCTACACGCAGTGCTACACGCAGTACTACACGCAGTATTACACACAGAGCTACACACAGTACTACACGCAGTACTACACACAGTGCTACACACAGTACTACACGCAGTACTACACGCAGTACTACACGCAGTGCTACACGCAGTACTACACGCAGTGCTACACACAGTACTACACACAATGCTACACACAGTGCTACACACAGTGCTACACACAGTACTACACACAGTACTACACACAGTACTACACGCAGTACTACACACAGTACTACACACAGTGCTACACACAGTACTACACGCAGTACTACACGCAGTACTACACGCAGTACTACACACAGAGCTACACACAGTACTACACACAGTGCTACACACAGTGCTACACACAGTACTACACACAGTACTACACGCAGTACTACACGCAGTACTACACGCAGTACTACACACAGAGCTACACACAGTACTACACACAGTGCTACACACAGTACTACACACAGTACTACACACAGTGCTACACACAGTACTACACGCAGTACTACACGCAGTACTACACGCAGTACTACACGCAGTACTACACACAGTGCTACACGCAGTACTACACGCAGTATTACACACAGAGCTACACACAGTGCTACACGCAGTACTACACGCAGTATTACACACAGAGCTACACACAGTACTACACGCAGTACTACACACAGTGCTACACACAGTACTACACGCAGTACTACACGCAGTACTACACGCAGTACTACACACAGTACTACACACAGTGCTACACGCAGTACTACACACAGTACTACACACAGTACTACACACAGTACTACACACAGTACTACACGCAGTACTACACACAGTACTACACACAGTACTACACACAGTGCTACACGCAGTACTACACGCAGTACTACACGCAGTACTACACACAGAGCTACACACAGTACTACACACAGTGCTACACACAGTGCTACACACAGTACTACACACAGTACTACACGCAGTACTACACGCAGTACTACACACAGAGCTACACACAGTACTACACACAGTGCTACACACAGTACTACACACAGTACTACACACAGTACTACACACAGAGCTACACACAGTACTACACACAGAGCTACACACAGTGCTACACACAGTGCTACACACACAGTACTACACACAGTACTACCTGTGTATGCCGGAGCACTGGATACACATGGTCACCCCCAGGTTGATGGAGGCCCAGCGAGGCTCCTCCTCTCCACAGTCACAGCACCTCTGGTTCCCGGGGCCGCCGAGGGCCACGGCCAGCGCCGCGGGCCTGTTGGGGGGGGGGGCCGGGGGCCGGGGGGGCCTCTCTAGGCTAAGCACAGGCAGGGCTCGAGTCAGTCTACGGATAGCTACGCGTGTACCTGTGTACAAAGCGTACGTGCCCGTGAGGCGGCGTCCCGCTGGCTGTAGGCGAGGTCGATGCTTCCCTGAAGAGCAGCGAGCCACGACAGCTTCAGGAGGTCCGAGTCCGCCTGCAGAGCGCAGCACCTGACACACAGTCATACATGTGTGTGTGTGTGTGTGTGTGTGGACCTCTGTGTGTGGACACGTGTGTGTCTGCGTCCTACTTGTGGATGGACAGCAGCTCCAGACAGAAGCGGCGCTCCGTGTGCTCCGTGGACTTAACGGCACAAAGCCTGAGATCCTCAAACAGAACCAGAGGCTCCTCCTGCAGGAGAGACACCAGCCTTCAGAACCAACCTCCTCAATAACCTTCACACTACGCTCTGTTTGTGGCACAGCACCCTGGGAGACTTCCTGTAGACGAGCTGGTTGTCTCTGATGGAGAACCAGTATCTGAAATGGGAAATGGACATTTTAAATATCAGGTTTTAACGAATGATACGACACGTCTCTAACACACGCACAAAGACACACACACACACACACTAGAGGGCAGAGGTCAGGGGGGTGCGTACCTCTTCCAGGTCTTGGGTTTCCTCCTGGAGCGCTTGAAGAGGAAACCTGAGATGATGGCGTCACTGCCGGGACACGGAGACACCGTCTGCTCTCCAGAGGCATCCTACACACACACACACACACACACACACACACACACACACACACACACACACACACACACACACACACACACACACACACACACACACACACACACACACACACACACACACACACACACACACACACACACACACATTCCCAGGATGAAAGGTGGTGAGTAGCAGAGGAGAGAGGAGGAGGAGAGGAGGAAAGGAGAGATGAGGAGCGGAGGAAAGGAGATGAGGAGGAGGAGAGGAGAGAGGAGGAGAGGAGATGAGGAGGAGGAGAGGAGGAGATGAGGAGGAGGAGAGAGGAGGAGAAGAGATGAGGAGGAGGAGGAGGAGGAGAGCTCTTACCCTCTGCTGGACCAGCAGATGTTTGTTCTCCAGCTGTTTCCTCTGAGCTGCACATTCTGCTGACGACTGAGACAACTGGAGACAGAGAACAGAGGGAGGGGGGGGGGGGATTACCTTACAGGTGGGGCGGGGGGGTAATTCAGATACAGTGTGTTAAAGGCAGACGGGGTCAGAGGTCAAGACCTGTGCTGCCATAGTCTTCATGGCGGGCTCCAGGTCCCTCAGGAGGTCAAACCCTTGGTGGAAGAAGGTGAACTGAGCGTGGACGAATGAGAACATCTGGAAACAGAAACCACAATGACTTCAGCTTCCGTCTTAATGCTAAGCTAAGCTAAGCTAACTCCTGACACACAAGCTTCATCTGAACAGCGCACTCTCAGAAAGAAAGATCACACTCTGCCTTAGAAAGTACAAAAACAACAACAACAACAACAACAACACAAGTTACTCACAGAGTTCAAGATGTCCACTTTCTGCTGAGTCTTGAAAGTGTTCAGCTGAAACAAGTGAAGAAAAGTCACATAAAAACCCCCGGGGTGTGTGTGTGTGTGTGTGTGTGTCTGTGTGTGTGTGTGTCTCTGTGTGTGTCTGTGTGTGTGTGTGTGTCTCTGTGTGTGTGTGTGTGTACCTGCAGACAGTAGTCCAGGGCAAAGTGCTGGTAGCATTTGCGTGTGGCGAGCAGCAGGTGACTCGCCTGCTCCGCCTCACCGGCTTTGTGCCGAGACACCTGAGCGTTCTTCAGCGCCGCCGCCTGCAGGTCCTCCCCGATCCGGACAAACTCCCTCCTGGTCTCCACCAGCTGGGGCAGGAACCTCGGAGATGGTGCACCATCGTCATCATCATCATCATCATCATCATCACCATTGTGTGTGTGTGTGTGTGTGTTGGACCTACTGTGTGCACAGGTTGGTGAGCTGCTGGCCGATGGCTCTCTGAGTCTGATCAAACAACATCTGAGGACAGAAGATGGAGAGATGATCAGGAGGACTCTTGAGGTCCCTGGGGGTCTGGTCTAGGTCTGCACTGTGGAAGTGGTCTTTTGAACCCTCAGGACAGCGATCTGCTGTGTGTGTGTGTGTGTGTGTGTGTGTGTGTGTGTGTGTGTGTGTGTGTGTGTGTGTACTCACAGTGTGGAAGCTGACCACCTCCTGAAGGCCCTGGTTGAACTGGCTCAGACAGTTCTGAGGACAAGGAGACAGGAAGTCAGTGAGAGTCCCTTCACAATAAAATGATGTTAACAATAATCAGGGCCAGGATCAGATCAATAACACTATTGGGACTCATCCTGAAATGTAATAATAATAATAATAATAATAATAATAATAACATCCTGTAATAACTTTTCAAATGACAGACTGATGTTTCCATCTCGGAAGTTGACAAACGTCATTTCATTAAATATAAAATGAATAAAAATACATCAGTCTAGTGGTGATAAGGAGGATTAGCATTAGCATTAGTTAGCTCCATACAGTGATGACGTCGTCCGTCTTGTTGCGCGTGGAGAGTTCAGCCAGGCCTGTGAGGAACAGCTGATTGGCTGCGTTATACGCTTGTCCCGCCTCCACCATCTTCCCGCACAGCTTCATCACCTGATTGGTCAGAGACACAGAAGATGGACCAATGAGATCTCTTTGCGGGTCCAATGACGTTTAATAAAAAGATGTCTGATGGTGTGGGAACTGTTTCAGCCACACATGTACTTTTACATGTACTACATGTACCTTAAGTACTAGTAAATCCATAGTAAGTTGTAGCAGTAACAGGGTTAGTACTAACGGTAGTAGAAGTATTTCCAGTAGTAATATTAATAGCTGTAGAGGTAACAGTCCGTAGTAATAGCAGTGAAGTTGGAAGTAGAAGTATTTGTACCTTTTCCAGTTGTGTCTCGAGCACAGAAACATCTGCCTCGAACAGCTCGAGCTTCAGTCTGAGCAAAATAAATGAAACATCATCAGGGTTTCTGCGCATGCGCGGTTCGGCGATGCTCAGGTGTGTATGTGTGCCTACCTGAAGTGAGGTGAGTCTCTGACGCACTCCTCAAAGTCCAGCAGCGAGTCCATGTGGCCTTCAACTAACGTCACCGAGTCAAACTGGGGATGAAGGTGATTAATTCCTCTTCCTCATAGCGGCCGTTAGCCTGTTAGCATAGCGTTAGCCTGTGGGCTCCATTCAGCGGCTCCACTGACATTCCTCGTATTTACCTCCGTAGTCAGCGGGAAATGGCCAATAGACTTCCTCCAGGAGCCGATTCGAACGTTTCAGACCGATCGATCGGCCATCGTGCACGCGCACTTGGCTCTCACGCACGTTCGGTAACGGTGTCAATAAAACCGTTATTGCAGTACAACAGCTGTTCGTGCATCCCGCAAAATGCGAATCTTCAGTGCGGCTCAGCTCATGAATATGAATGACGTGACGCGTCCTGATGACGACACAGCGGAAGCTTGTCGGTTCGAACCCCGGCTGTGTCCGTGAGCAAGAAACCCAACCCCCGAAAAATGTATTTTACCAAACAAGTGTTTCCTAAATGAATGTTTACCTTCTCACGACCTTGTGGTTGTTTGGTTTTCTGACATCAGCTGATCTACGAGGCCACACTTTTCCCACCATCAACTCAATCGATGCATTTGGTGAAATCCATCAGAAATTACAAATGTTTTTGTTTTAGCTTATTCACAACTATTGTCTTTATTAAGGGAAAACACATCATTCTAATAATTGGTTTTTTAAAATAATCATAGCAGTTTCAATGATGTTTTAGTGTGAGGAGGTGATTGTGAACCTTCAGTGTGTAAAACAGCACAGAGACACACTTTACTTTAACAGATACACTTAGATGGAGTAAAACGATCACTGAGCTTTCATCAATAAATCACTACAGCCGAGACGAAGGGAAGCTTTTTATTGCAAAACAGACTCAACAAGGAGGTGTGTGTGTGTGTGTGTGTGTTCAGAAGCTGATGGAAAGCAGGATCACAGTGACGTTGTCGGCACAGCCCCTCCTCACCGCCTCACTTGCCAATCGTTGGCACGCAGCTTCAGACCTCACCTCCTCCTCCGTCAGCCCCGGCTTCTGCTCCACAGTCCCCTCCTGCAGGGGGGGGCAAGGTAGGACTGAACACACCAACAATGGCAGCACAAAGAGTTCCCATGATGCTTTGGGGTAAAACACTATTAACAATATGCTGAATGGTGTTAGACTCCTGTTAGCAGTGACCTTACTGTGAGTCTAAACATGAAGGTATAATAAACATAAATGTCTCAAATCTGACCTGCAGGAAGTGAAGCACAAACTTAACGGCTTCCTCAGCAGAAAACACCTTGAACAGCCCGTCACAGGCCAGCAGGATGAATCTACGGGGCGAGGACGGACGTCAGCAGGCAGCTGTTCACACGCGTCTACATTACAGTGAGTGCCAGCGGCTCGCCGTGCTCTTGCCTGTCGTTGGCTGTGAGCTGACACCTCTTGGTGTCGGGGGAGGAAATGACTCCACAGCGTTTGTACTGACCGTCTCCGATGGACCGAGACACTTCGAGGACCCCCAGCACCCGGCCGTCCCTGAATCGTGGGACAGAAGAAGACCCCCCATCAGCAGCTGACTACATAATCCATAAATCAATAGAATGTAACTGCCACATTAAATCAGGGTGTTTTATCCAGTTTACTCATCAGATGTCAGGATCTAATCTAACGCTGAAGCATCTTCACTGTGAACCACGATACCCCAGGTAACATTCCCATGATGCCACGCTGCTTCAACGCATCACAAACCCTTTTATTTATGGGATGAAGATGTTAATTGGATTCTGCTGACAGTGAATCTTTGCCGTGATGAGAATGTGTTTGGACGAAGACTGCTCTCACGTCTGAGTAAGTGATGATATACTATATAAGCCTGACCCCCCCACGGCGTACCTGACGGTGCCCCCCGCCCTCTGGATCCTCCTCCTCTCCTCGTAGATGGTCGGGTTGTGTTCTGTGCTGAGCGGCAGCGTCAGCGACCTCCTCCCTGCGCCCCCCGCCTCCATCCGACAGAGCACTGCCTGCAGACACGGACACTCCTTGAGGTCACAGACCGGCGACCCCGGGGGGGGGGGGGGGGGGGGGGGCGGTAGGAGACTAAGACTTTACCCTGCTGTCTCCCAGGTTGGCCACGTACACCGTGTCGTCCACCACCAGCACGCAGGTTGCCGTGGAGCCGTCCTTCCACGCCGGCTTCCTGTTGAGAGACAGAAGAGCTCAGACAGGCTGGAAGAGGAGCCAGCTGCCCCCAGGCCTCCTCTGACTCTTACTGGCTGGACGCCGTCCTCAGAAAGTCTTCATCCGTCTGGCGGAACGTGTCCAGGAGACATCTCTTGATCAGCACGTCCATGTTCCCCGTTACCCCTGAAGGAGACGCAGCGATGTTCAGTTCCTTCAGATCATCGGAGACCTCCACAGAGGAAAGGCCATCCTCCGTGTTAGTAGGAACAGTCACATGCTCCTGTGTTAGTTGATCTGTTTGTATTAATAAGCTGACTCTGCAAAGTACTGGTGGAGTAAAAAGTACAACAGTAGAAGTATAAAGTAGCATCAGAAGGAAATACTGGACGGAACATGAAGACACGAGGTCTTTAGAAGGAGGACTGTCCCTTTAAAGACTCACCGCTCGGGAACTTGGTGGCCAGAATGTGGTGGAGATGCTCGGCGGCAAATCGGGAGGCCCGAGCTCCTCCGTGACCGTCGAACACGGCGAAGTAGGACACGCGAGACCTGCGGGACACAGAGGACACGTCAGGGACGGGCCTCCCCCGACGACCACTTCCTGTCGGGGGACTTACGCTGGACCGGGCCGAGCGCTCAGGTAGCTGCTCATGTCGGGCAGCAGGACGTGAGCGTCCTGCATCTCCTCGCGCTCGCCGCGGCGCGCCGCCACGTAGCCCTTCAGCACGGGGAGGCCTGGTCGACAACACACATGTCAGTCCCTAAACGCATCATCTCTGCACCTGCTTCTACTCTGACCTTCATTGAGGGAAAGAGAAACAAACATTGTTGTGGAACAGCTGAAAACCTTCTTTACAAACTCTCTTGACCTCCCCCTCTTCATCAGCGTCCTCTCTCCTCCGCTTCAATCTCTTCTTCTTCTCCTCCTCATCCTCTTCCTCCTCTTCTTCTTCTTCTTCTGTGGTGGTCTGTGGTGGAGCTGTGGTCGCTGATGGAACTGGACCTGAGGAGGAATCACACCAAACTCCAGCTGATGAGTTGGAGTAGCAACAAAAAAAAACACGTTTTTATTTCACAGATTAAAAAATCTATATATGAATGGATGATTATTTTATTCAATGTAGTTAATTAATGAATTAGAGCTAAGACAGGGCCCTAAATAGATTTATTTGTATCTTCTCCTTTACTTGTGTTGTTTTTGTATTTATAGATTTAGTAGCAGCAGCTTCACCCAATTCAAAGCGCTGCTGCTATTGGACCAATCGCTGCGCTGGACACGCCCACCTCATTATATATTCACGTGGGCATGTAGGAGAGGTGGTGTGGGGGAATAGATGAAATGATGGTATTTTTAAGTAAATGGGTTACTAAAGATAAGTTATACAGTAAATTGTTCGTGATTAGTGACAATTGTAAAGCAAAGAGTATTTTATGGCTAAAGGTCGTTAAATAAAGATAACGTTAACGTACATGTGCCTTTTGAACCAACATTAGTCTTTTAACGGGCAGTTTGTCCGGACTCACCGGATGTTTGCCTCGGTTCCGGCAGGTCGTCGAAGAGATCCATTCCGCCGAGCTAGCTCCGTTAGCCCAAGAGCCAACTAGCCTAGCCCGGAACGAGCTAACGTTAGCTGGCTGCACCTGTACGGCTCAAAGATGCCAGCTGCTGGTTAAAGAAACCTTGCGTTACATTGTTATAAAACTATGCTGCTCAGCGACTTAATATCTTTACAAATGCGACAAACGTTGGTCGTTTATCTCCTGAATGAAATCGAGTTTAGCTCGTGTCACTAGCATCAAGTTAGCTTCAACCAGAGCCGTTGGTGATGATTATTTCCGCACAGACAACCTTCAAAATAAAAGCCCCACCCCTGGAATATAAGGATAAATGTCTAGAAATATTACTGTACAGCGGTGGTGGAAAGTGACAAATGTACTCAACTACTGCCCTATTACAATTTTGAAATACTGTGACCTTACTCTATACTTCTAACTTTACTCCGATACATTTCAGAGATAAATAGTTTTTGCTATTTATTACTTGATTTTTTGAGCTAATTTACAGTTTTCAGAATTTAGGAAGTACACAATAAATAATTAGTTAATGCTATTGTTAAACCAGGCTTTATTTGTCCCCATTGTGGGGAAAGACATATCAACACGTATGTTGAGTAATTGATCAAATATTAAAAAATGAATAATAACATATAATAAATTAAAAAGAGCTCCATAATTACCAGATGCAACATTAAAGTGATATTGAAACAAAACAAACTGGAATGATTTTAAAATCACGTTTTATTCCAAAAGCATTCAATCTACAAGAGTCAGTTAAAAGCTGATTTAAAAAAACTAATCAGCTATTCATCATCATTGATCCGCTCTGTTTTAAAACATCACAAAATAAAACAACCTCTTCCTGGATCCTGCTTCCTAGCTGTTGCTATGGCAACCCGCTCACCTTCCACGTCAACCAGCTCCCACAAACACAACAGGGAAAAGCTCCCAAAAGGAATGCTTTTATTTTACAAAAATAGAATGGAAATCTAAATCTGCGCATGTTCAGACGAAGATGATGATGATGATGTTTATGAAGTCGATTAATTCTCAGGTCAGAGATCACTTAGTGAGTCTGATGATGATGAAGATGACGTCATTCAGGCCTTGGCGTCCAGCATCTCCAGCAGCAGCTTGTGCAGCGGGACGCGGCGGCGGTGCAGCCGGAGAAAAGCCTCCACGGCGCGGCCGGCCGTCTGCCGCAGCAGCGGGAGGCTCAGCAGCAGCCGGCCGGCCCGCCGCGGCTCGGCGCGGGACGCCGCGTGGTCCTGCAGCGCCTCGTGGAGCCCGTCCTGGAGCCTGTGCACCGCGTCGGGGCAGTCCACCGGGTCCGCGTCTGGGGGGGGGGGGGCATTGTCACAGAGAGAGAAGTTTAACGCATCAAACGTCATGTATTTATAAGAAGAGTCGGGATTTGAATAAAACAAGCGACTTTACAATGATTCTGTTTTTGACATCAGATTAAATGGCTTCTGATTCCCATAATAACATACTTTATACATCATTAATCAAAAGAAAAATACGATAACGAACAAAGAAAGAAACAACTGATATGAAAACAACACATATAAAATCAGCACACAGTTGCTTTCCATATTTTAAATCAAATAAAGAAATATTTACTTTATTAACAGACCACTGCATTGTTGCCAGAATATCAGTAACTTGTAAATATATGTATATTTGTTCTTTTATTATTTCATAATTTTTACAAATGTAGTATCATTTTTAAAGTGTGAGTTTGGGAGAATAAAGGTTGATCTAAAGATTCAAGTGAAACACACCCAGGTTAAGTCAGTTATTAGCTTTGATTTACGATGACATATTGTGAACCTCTTGTTGATCTTTATTTGCTATTGAATCTCCTCTATAAAAAAGGTGATATTGAACTAACTGTATTCATCAAATATTATAACTGTTAACAACTGATAAAATAGTGTTGATTTACTTTTTCTTCTATTCCACATTTTCACCAGAATGAAGCAGCACATTGTTACGTTCTGCTGGCTTCATGAAAACATTCATCACGACTGTGTTATTGTATTTGTTGTAAACTTTAAAATGTCCATTTATGTGAGACTCAACGTCAAAATAAAAGCCTGAGGAGAGGTCAAGCAAAGGTCAAGGGCAGTCTTTGGGTGTTTGTACCGCACACACTCACACACTCACACACTCATCATCTTCTATTGTGTGAAGTATTGATGTTGAAACAGTTAATGGGCTGAGTAACTAAGACACACACATCAGGCTGCATTATATGAACACACACACACACACACACACACACACACACACTTGCTGTGTCCTCCAGCAGACAGTTAGCAGTTTATCGATCCAGAACCGAGTCTATCAATACTCTTTATTGATCCGAGGCTCAGACAGTGGGAGAGAGACCAGATTTCAGCTGGAAGTGTCCCATCATGCACTGCTTCAGCAGGAGCGTTTTAATGCATCATGCACTCTGTTGATCAGCTGTTATCACACTGAAGACCCCCCCCCTTAGCATGATTAGCATCGTTAGCATCAACAACAATTGACTCACAAGGAGCGCCCATCTTCCTCAGAGCCATTGAGCTCCACCTGTGTACTTATATTGTTTGTGTACTTTTTACTGCTGGTGAATTTTTTACAGGAAACTTATAACTACTTTTAGTATTGGTGTACTACATAAAGCTGATGATACTTGACTGCTGGTAAGCTACATAAAGCTTTGAATACGTGTTTTGAAGATCACTTAGCTGCTGTCCGCTGATCGATATCAATAAGCCCCCCCCCCCCCCCCTCGGTGTAAATCAATACCAGCCTCTGTCTCGGATGCACCTCTTTAGTCCGGAGGCCTCACAGCTGCTGCTTCTCTAAATGAAACAACGTTTGTTTACAACAAACCGCAGCTGGGAGTTTTAATAAGTGGTTGTCATGGCAACAGGTTTGTGTGAGTGAATGAAATAAAGTAGTACAGTAAGAAGTACAACATGTAACTCTGAGGTAGTACATTAAAAGTACAATCTGTACCTCTGGCATGCTGTTCGAGTAGAAGTATAAAGCACCCGTAGCGTACTTGCGTACCAGAGTTAGCGAGCGCCACGGCCTTCAGCGTCACCGCCTCCTCGGCGCTCAGGTGCACCGCCCGGTATTTGGCTGTCAGGTGACGCAGCGCCTCGTGCAGGTCGGCCAATCCCGCGGCTCGACACTCGGCCTCGTCCAGCCGCAGGTTTCTGGCAAACACAAGCTCCTCCCCCTTAGCCTCCTGCGACCGCCAGGCCACGCCCACCAGCAGGGCCTCCATCCAACCGCTCTGCAGTAGCGACATCTGGTCGACCAATGAGAGCCCAGAGAAACCTGAGAGGGGCAGAGAAGGTGTGCGCCGTCTTCATTAAACGTGTAAATATCGTCATTAAGAAATGAAAGAAGATCTGGGGACTGAGGAAGAATCTGTAATAACAAAGTCCTCATGAGGCCTTCAGGGGACCCAGGTGTACCTGGGATCTGCTTGGCCCAGCCAATCAGAAGCAGCAGCTCCCGGTTCAGGAGGTCACACAGTGTCAGAAGGTTCCGCAGGCTGCCGTCATTGGTGGAGTTGTCCTGATTGGCGTCGAGGGGGGCGGGCTCTGTCAGCAGCAATTGGGAGACTAACTTGTTTCCTAAAAGACAGGCGACGGTGAATAAAGAGACAGAAGGGGGGGCTGGGGGGGGTGGAGTTCGAGGGCGGAGCTTTCGGTGTGAACTCACTGCTGCTGACTGTGACACCGTACGGAGCTTTACGGAAAGAAATAGGCCCCGCCTCCATCCGCCGCTTGTACTTCTGTCGACCTCCTCGCACCCGGTCCATGCGCACTCCTGCAGACACGGAGGACATACAAAACACTCAAAACACAAAATATGGCGTGGGTGTAAAGTTAACAGGGGCTGTGGTTGTTCATGTCTCTTTGTGGTTGTTTGTGTCTCTTTGTGTCTCACTGCAAAGGATCATGGGAAGGCCCCCTGCCACACGCACCCTCCCTCAGCATCCCGGCTTGGAGACATTTGTGGAAGCGACAGGCCTGACAGGCTTTCCTCCGCCGCTTGGTGATCTCACACTCGCTCACCAGGGGACAGCTGTAGTCAATGTTGCCTAGGTAACCACAGACAGGAAGGTCGATGACATCACATCCTCAGTCAGCAGAAATATAGGAGGATTGAAGTAAACTTGAGTTGCAGTCTGATGCTCAGCAGAGAAGTTTCTGGGTCAATCGATCCGGTGTCGCGTGGAGCTTCTCCTCTGGTGCAGCAGCTGATGTGTGAGCTCACAGCTTCACACACTAATCAATAGGCAGCAATACTGCTCTTTAATCCCCGGTATTGATCGGCACGCCCTCACCTTGTATGGTCCTCTTGAAGAAGGCCTTGCAGGCCTCGCAGGACGCCACGCCGTAGTGATAGCCGGAGGCAAAGTCCCCGCACACCAGGCACAGCCTCTTGGGCCCCGCGGCACCCATGGGTGTCAGGTAGTCGCCCCTCAGGATGGAGTCCACCTGCAGAAAGCACACGAGACTCAGAGCCACTCAGAGCCCAGGACCTGTGAAGGGGGGGGACTATTTCCAGCGGCGGATATGCACACAGTTCTACACAGTGGTGTTGAGTAAATGGACCTCACCTGGGACGAAAAGGAATCGGGAGAAAAGCCCAGCGCGGCCTGTGAGACCGCGGCGCTGCCTCCGACGCTTCCTCCGCTGGAAGTAGATCCGGTCGGGGAGTTGGGCTCCGGCGCTCCACAGAGGGGGCTGTAGGAGGAAGAGGAGGAGGAAGAGGTGGCTGGGCTGGGGAGGAGGAAGGCCCGGCGTGAGGGGTCAAGGGGGGAGGAATCAGGAAAGGCAGCCGATGACTGAGCTTCATCAGCAGGGGAGGATGAGGAGTCCAGGAGGCTGATGAAGAAGAAGAGTGTGGGATGAAATCGATGAAGCTCACTGATCAGCTGATTGAGGTTGTAACACTGGAACAAATAGATTTTCAGAATAAAAGTCACTTTCCGTTTGCAATGCTCATAAGACATTTCTGAGGTACTTGTACTTATTCATCCCCAGTTTCCGCTACGTAGTACTTCTACATCTAAGAGTAAAATATTATACTTTGACTTCATAATAAAGCTTCAGTAATGTTATGAAACAAATGAATGCATCAATACCTAATTACGTTAATCATTATATATTACTCTGCATACAGGGTACTTTTGGTACTTTAAGTACATTTTGATTCTAATACTTCTGTCTCCTTCTGCTTTGTGGTATCACGTCCCTTCAAAGTTCTCTTTCCAAAACTCCCACTAATCTAAAAGTACTTCTTCGTACCACTGAACCTTCATTTAGAAACATGAATAAATAAAGAGGATTTAGTTTCTCACCGCTGTGGACTCATGAAGTGAAAGTCTATCAGGCAGAAGTCCTTCAGCTCCATCGCAAACCTGAACCCGATCCACCAGTTCAGAACAGAACCGGACCAGAACAGAAGCCGTAGAGTCAGGGGTGTGTTCACAGGCTCAGATTCCGGTCGTAAAAACGGGTTCTCTGGAGGGGACTGATTGTCGAATGTGTCTCCTCTGATATTTATCCGTCTTATCTGAGGGGGCGGAGCCCGGAGGATGAGCCAATCAGCACGCAGCATCACTGGTCTTCTGCTTCTATCATCTCTATTGATTAGGACAGTGACAGAAGTAGGCCACGTCGGAAGCTCCTCAAAGCTAATTTCAAAACACTTTATATCATAATCAATAAAAAAAACTCCATCTACAAACCGTTTTTAGAGTAAATGCACTAGCACTTTGGGATTTGTTTCAAATGTAAAGTGCATTACAAATAAAATCTATTATTATTATTATTAAATGGAAATATTTCAAGTTGATTAACAGCCTTGTTGTCATGATAATGATTATAGAAACCAACAGAAAACGGGATTGGCAAACAAAACAAACACAACGACCAATATTTGATGAGTAAATAAATATATAATAACAATTAAAAAATAAAGTGAATTTTGAAAAAGGAGTGTATAATGTATTCCATTCTGATGGATAAATCTCATTCATCATGTTTGTCTTCATTGACTTGGAGTAAACGTCATAAAATAAGCCATTCACTCAGTCAATCAATGTGTTTCCAATCAATAGACTGATCAGTAAGCTCCGCCCTCACTCAGTGACGGGCCAATCAGAGCAGACGTGTCAGTGGGGCCTTTTAGTTTTAGCATTTAGTCGTTTGTTCAGGTCACAGAATCATATTTCTAGAAGTTAATTGTGTGTAAAATATTATGAGTTTGTGTTTAGAAAGGAGATGATGAGACACACACACACACACACACACACACACACACACTCTGAGTCCTAATCTCAATCTCAGACTTTCATGCAGCTCAGATCGGTCTTATCTCCATCTGTGTTTCATAAGAGCTGCATAACTACACCTGTCTGTCTCTACCTGTCTGTCTCTACCTGTCTGTCTCTCGCTGTCCAGAACTTGGCAGCTTGTCCATGTGTATGCATTAATGTGTGTGTGCGTGCATGTGTGTGTGTGAGATAAGGCTACCTGCACTAAAAGGGAGATCTGATATTCTGCTGCCTCACAGTTTCCTTCTCTTCACTGGGTAATCTCATTAATGCTGCCTGAGTGTGTGTGTGCGTGTGTGTGTGTGAGTGTGTGTGAGTGTGCATGGATTAGCCTACATTCAGACCTAGATCTACATAAACACTGCAGGCATTAAGGTGAA
Organism: Pungitius pungitius; assembly: GCF_949316345.1. Lineage (NCBI taxonomy): Eukaryota > Metazoa > Chordata > Actinopteri > Perciformes > Gasterosteidae > Pungitius > Pungitius pungitius. The sequence goes on from NC_084902.1 coordinate 761,641, forward strand.
GGAGCAGGTGGAGGATCAGAGACGATTAGCACCGGTCACTTGAAGTGACTCATCACATGCTAGCTGCTTAGCAACGTGCTAGCTGCTTAGCAACGTGCTAGCAGCTAGCAAAGTGCTATTGAAAATCACCAGCGGTGGAATGTAACTAGATATATTTGAATTTTCAACTCTACTATACTTCAGAGGTACATTTTACTTTCACTGTACTTACATATTTAATTGTTCATTGTAGTATAGCAGAGGCACATTTCCCACTTCAGAAATACAGATTTTACTTCATACTGTAGAAATAGTTCTTCTCTGCCCATCTCCACCATTCGGACAAAAAACTCAAACAACAGAAAGGTTTCAATAAAAGTCTGTGCAAATATATTTTCATCTCTTGTCATACAAACAACAATGATAAAAAAGTGAATCAATCATAAAAAAGCAGGAAAAAATGTGCGTCCTGTGTGAGGCAAAGGGCGCTGCTACAGTGAATATAAATCAAACTTTACTACGTCACACAATTTATGATAAAACACAAGAAAACAGCTGCAATCATGTAGGGAACAGGTACACAGTATAACTGAATGCAGCAGCCACCAGAATTAAAGGCATTCAGAATTCATAAAGGTTCATCAGCCAATCACGTCTCATGTTCAGATCAAAGCCGACCCTCTAAGTTACATATTATAATCTCAAGCTTTATTGAAATGAGACTTAGTGACGGACTATTTTCAGCAGTGGATGAATCCTGTTTGGTGCTTTAGTGTCTGTGCCTGCGATGTAATCTAAAATAGACATAAAGAAAGTGTGTATATGGTGATGAAGGTACAACAGTGAGTCATTGATGAGTTTTAATGGAGATCATTGGCTCTGAGGAAGAAACAAATTCAACCTGCCAAAGACGATGATGTCGCACTTCTACACGGCCATCATGGAGTCCATCTCTGCTCCTCCATCACCGGCTGCAATCTGCCGTCCCTCCAGGACTTGTTTCCTTCCAGGACCCTGAAGCAGCTAAAAAGATCGTAGCCGACCCCTCTCACCCCCAACGGCAGGAGGCTGAGGTCCATCAGGACCAAGACCTCACATCGATCAGGACCAAGACCTCCCATCACACTAATCGTTTCTTCCTGTCGGCATCAACAGAGCCGGGTCCCCCTCTGACGGACTGGTTTTAAGACATTTGGACCCTGTCAGATGCTGGTGTGTATAGTACTTTGGATTCAGACGGCATGTTAAATCCTGGTTCCCTGCACAGAGAGCAGGTTTGTACCAGTGACCCCTGAATGCTAGTGGTGTTATTAGCTTCTAGCTAGCAGATAGTTTGTGATTAATGGATGTTGATTGTGTTGGAAATAATAATCTAAGCAAATTATAACACTGTCCTGTAGTTTGTAGACTGTAGATTGTGGTCACAGTTTGGTAGCTAACGCTAAACACCTTCATGTTAGCATAACCTCTATCTGTTGTTATCCCAAATGGACCGTTAACATGCTAACAATAGCATGTATATTTACTTTACAACAATTCAACATTCTCTTTTTGTTATCTGCAGTCCGTCTGATTTCATTAACGGATTGGTGTAATTAATGAACCTGATGTTTTACAAATTCACACGTTAACACACGGTAACACATGGTAACACGTGTGTTAACACACGGTAACACATGGTAACACGTGTGTTAACACACGGTAACACATGGTAACACGTGTGTTAACACACGGTAACACATGGTAACACGTGTGTTAACACACGGTAACACATGGTAACACATGGTAACACGTGTGTTAACAAACGGTAACACATGGTAACACGTGTGTTAACACACGGTAACACATGGTAACACATGGTAACACGTGTGTTAACACACGGTAACACATGGTAACACATGGTAACACGTGTGTTAACACACGGTAACACATGGTAACACGTGTGTTAACACACGGTAACACATGGTAACACGTGTGTTAACACACGGTAACACATGGTAACACGTGTGTTAACACACGGTAACACATGGTAACACGTGTGTTAACACACGGTAACACATGGTAACACGTGTGTTAACACACGGTAACACATGGTAACACGTGTGTTAACACACGGTAACACACGGTAACACACGGTAACACATGGTAACACGTGTGTTAACACACGGTAACACATGGTAACACGTGTGTTAACACACGGTAACACATGGTAACACGTGTGTTAACACACGGTAACACATGGTAACACGTGTGTTAACACACAGTAACACGATTTACAGACACAGAGCTATTTGGAGATGAAACAAGAGATGTCTTGTTCTTTAGTGAACTGGTGAAGGTAGCTGGTGTAGTTGGTGTTGCTGGTGTAGTTGATGTAGTTTGTGTAGCTGGTGTAGCTGATGTAGCTGATGTAGTTGGTGTAGTTGGTGTAACTAGTGCAGCTGGTGTAATTGAAGTAACTAGTGTAGTTTGTGTAGCCATTCCCAGTTTAGTGCACGGTATTTTAGCCCAGGGTCAAGTGTCCGATCTGGTTCTAAAGCTGCTTTAGCGTTGCTTAGTCCAGTTCAACCCGGTCCGGTCCGGTCTGGTGTGATTAGGCAGCCACGCAGTGGTTGGGCCTGCGGGACATGACGTAGCCTCTCCTGCAGACGCATCGGAACGAACCAGCTGTGTTCACACAGCGAGCGTTCACACAGGGGAAGTCCAGCGGGACGGAGGCCTCGCACTCGTTAAGGTCTGCAGACACACACACACACACACACACACACACACACACACGCACGCACACACACGAACACACACACACACACACAGGAGAGATGTGAATGCTGTCACAGAGGTCCAATGTGGGGGGTTTGGTTAGATACTTTAGCTACGTTAGCTTAGGCCAACAAGTCGGTAGTTAGTAAGTAAGTAAACAGGTAATTAAGTTAGTCAAGTCATAAGTAAACTCAAGTTAGTTGTTTGACACAGAAACAGAACAAGTACAAAAAGAACTCCAGATCAGAGCGAGTAGGATGAAAGATCAGTAAGGAGTACATCCATGTACACCTTTGTTTGGCTCTGCGTACCTGTACATGTCATGGAGGTCATGTCCAGCCCGTATCCTTGGTAACAGTCACACGTGTAACCCTCAGCAACGCGAATACACCTTCCGTTCTCACAGCCGTGCAGTATCCCACAATCCTCTGCTGCACTCAGGCCCGCGTACGACTCATAGCGCCCTGACAGCAGGAGAGGAAGACGGAGGAAGAGGAGATGCAGAGGAGGAAGAAGGAGGAAAGAAGGAAGGAGGAGGACAAGAGGAGGAACCAGAGGAAAGAGACCGAATACAAAGGCTGGATTACAATGGTCCAATTTGCTTAAGAAGGTTCCTTTTTTCTTTTCCTAACTCTTCGTGAATTCTCCTAAGCATCCTTCCTTGAGTCCTTGACGTTTTCCACAAGGAAAAGACGACGTCATTTGTTTGTATCTTCTCAGTAACCACTCACTCTCATAGAGCCTCCTCGGTGCTCCTCCTTCTCTCCTCTCAGTGAAGGGGGGGAAAGGGGGGGCCTGCCTCCACCATCCCTCCTCCTCCCCCTCCTCCTCCTGCTCCACCTGGTAAGGAGCTCCGGGCAGTGGTGCCAGGCTGATGGGAGGCCCGTCGGGTCGGGACGGGGGGGGGGGACGAGCCCCAAACGCCCTCTCAGCCCGCGGGTCGGGGGGAGGGCGGAAGGACGGGGGCCTGGGGAGGGAGCCATCGGGGAGGGGGGGGGAGGTAAATAAGATCTTAAACTTCAAAGTAAAACTAGATTCAATCAATAAACAAATGGAGGAGGCTTTTATTCTGAAGGGTTGCACTGAATTTAAAGGTAAGCAGGTTCACTACTCACCATATCTAGTAAATTAATCACACATTTCATTCATTACATACATTTTCTAAGAACCCCCCCCCCAAAAAACTTTTCAATCTAAATTTGAATATTCAGTTGTTTAAATTATTTGAAAGGAAAGTTCTAAGAAGTTGTTTATAGTTTACAGATGACACCATGAACTAAGATAATACTTATAATACTATAATAATACTACCAATAGAAATAAGACAACGTATATATTATCATATGTGAGCATATATAAACCTGAAGTCTGGCCCCTGATAGGAGACAGGTGTCCTCCCTCTGAAGACCGAGCTGCTGCCCCCTGCTGGGGAGTAGTCCTCATAGTCAGGGGCCACAGCAGGAGGGAAGGAGTCAGGACTGTAGGGAGGGAAGTAGGGAGGAGCTGAGGAAGCAAGCAGAGAGGAGACGATGAGAGAGGAGAAGAGAGGAGAAAGGAGAGGTAAAAGGAACATAGGTGAAAAAAGGGAGGAGGAGTAAGCAGATAGAGAAGACAAAAAGAGGAGAGAGAAGGAGGGTCACTACATGAGGAAAGGAAACAACGAGAGGAGACAAGGAGAGAGGAAGCAGGCAGAAGAGAGACAAGGAGGAAACAAAAGGAAGGCAGCAAGTAGCTAAAGATAATTGAATAAACCCAGGACCATTTAGGAGAAAAAATAATATCATATAATAAACATAATATTTTAGTCACATGACTCTCTGACTCCTCCTCGTCCTCCTGGTCTCACTCCGGGTTCTGGTCCAGAGTCCGAGAAGCTCTCCGGAAACAGAGGAGGAAGGAAGGAGGTGCAGAGGGAAGCGTAGTCATCTGTAGATGGAGAGAGGACCATGGAGGATCAGGACTAGACCGAGACCGGTTCATAGAGGATCAGGACTAGACCGAGACCGGTTCATAGAGGATCAGGACTAGACCGAGACCGGTTCATAGAGGATCAGGACTACACCGAGACCAGTTCATAGAGGATCAGGACTAAATAGAACGTAAAAACATTTAAGCAGTGTAATTTTAACTAGTGCTGTTAGCAACGTTAGCTGCTAGCTTCTGGCCATGTTGAGGCCACAGATTTGATCTTGGAAGTTGAATATTTCCCTGTGCGTGAGTGTGTGTGTGTGAGTGTGTGTGAGTGTGTCTGTGTGTGTGTCTCTGTGTGTGTGTGTGTGTGTGTGTGTGTGTGTGTGTGTGTGTGTGTGTGTGTGTGTGTGTGTCTGTGTGTGTGTGTGTGTGTGTGACTCTGTGTGTGTGTGTGTGTGTGTGTGTGTGTGTGTGTGTGTGTGTGTGTGTGTGTGTGTGTGTGTCTGTGTGTGTGTGTGTGTGTGTGTGTGATGGTGGGCTACCGGAGTCGGTGGGGGGGCAGAGGGCACACTCCATGCCCCAGCCCTCCCCGTACAGACAGCAGCAGTCCATGAAGGTGACCTGAGCCCCCAGGAGAGGACTCTGACACACCAGGTCCGCTGTGACGTGCTGCCAGCAGAGGGACAGGTTCTCGTCTGGGGGGGGGGGTACCACAAATGTACAAATGAGCATGGACAATGTAAACGTTTGAGCTAAACTACGTGATAAAAACACTGAGGAAGAGGAGGATGAGGAAGAGGAGAATCGGGAGCAGCAGGAAGGGGAGCAGGGGGAGAAGGGAGGAGTCCTACCCCCAGGGAGGTGGGAGGAGTTGACACAGTGTCGTTGTGTGTCGTCCAGCTGCAGAGGAGGAGCACAGCTGCAGTAATAAGAGCCCACGGTGTTCACGCAGGCTCCGCCCACACAGCTCTCCTCCTCACACTCATCGTGATCTGAGACACAACAAGCGGTGCATTTACCATCGATCCGTCGTCATTCATCCTCTCATTAACCGCTGTGTGTGAGTGCGTTGTGCGTACCGACACACTCCAGCAGCGTGTGGTTGTACACGTATCCACTGGGGCAGTAGCAGCTGTATCCGGGGATGTTGTTGACGCACACTCCGTTCTTACAAACCTCTGGATGGAAGCGCTTACACTCGTCCACATCTGGAGCTCACACGGCACATGTTACAGGTTAGTCAGGGAAAGGGGTTACCGTGGTTACCAACCACGGCAAATAAATAAATATAAATAGAGCTCTGATACATTTGAGTACATTTAGTAACAAAATACATCAAATAAATATGAGATTGATTTGATGCGTTAATGGATCAATGAAGTTTAATGTAAAGTAAAGTACAACAGCAGCTACGTTACAAGTACCTGTGTAAGCATGTACTTGTACCTGTGTAAGCCTGTACTTGTACCTGTGTAGCTGAAGGCTCCAGGTCCCGTGGTGACGTATCCCCTCCCACTGGGACACAGAGACAGGAAGTGGACTGAAAGACACAGAGACACGTGGAGAGGGAAGGAAGAAAAGGGGAGGGAAGGTGAGGAGAGAGGAGAAGAAACATGTGACGCTCAACCCGTGGTGTTAGGGCAGGAGGTCAGAGGTCACTGACTTCCTGTCTCACCTGAGTCCGTGGGGGGGCAGCCGTGGTACTGGCAGCCCAGCCCCCACCCCTCCCCCACGGTGCAGCAGCACTCCTGCTGGGAGGTGTTGGTGGCCAGCAGGCTGCAGGTCCCCGCCTCCGCCAGGTTGTAGTAACACTCCCTCAGCTCGCCGGGGCGCGCCGCCGGGAGGGGGGGCAGCAGGGGGGGGGGCCCCAACACGCTGAGATGGAAAGAGGAGGAGCCAGAGAGCCTCTCTGCTGCAGGAGGAGAATGAATAACAGGAAGTTGGTGGAGATGATTGACACATTCTAAATAATCTTTATTTAGGGCCTCAATTGTCTCCTATTTCCTCCTCTCCTCTCTTATTCTCTCCTCTGTCCTTCTCTTATCTCCCCTCTTATTTCCTTGTCCCCTTCTCTCTCTCTTGTCCCCCCCCCTCATGAGGTTATGTAAAACATTGTGTCCATTGTAGTTGTTTGTACCTTGCTGGTCCGCGTTGACGCACCGCCGGCTGCTGGTATCGAACTCGTGACCCGGCTGGTCGCACTCACACATGAAGGAGCCCTCAACGTTCTCACAGCGAGCAGAACCGCACACATCGGGCCGAGACACACACTCGTCCTCGTCTGCACGGAGACCGACACGCGGCTTTAACACAGACCTGGTGCCTACGTTACCCACAATGCACCTCTCCACGGCCTGCAATGACTCCCGGAGGCGGACACGTACCCTCACAGGTCCCCCCGCCGTCGGCCGAGGTGAAGCCCTGGTCACACACACACAGGAAGGTCCCCACGACGTTCTGACAGAAGGCGTGTTGTCCACACAGCGTCTGATTGGAGCACTCGTTAAGGTCTGAGGGGCCGAGAGAGTACTCATTACCGGAGTACTAGTACCACACTGTCAGAGTACTCATTACCAGAGTACTAGTACCACACTGTCAGAGTACTCATTACCAGAGTACTTGTACCACACTGTGAGAGTACTTGTTACCGGAGTACTAGTACCACACTGTGAGAGTACTCGTTACCAGAGTACTAGTACCACACTGTGAGAGTACTCGTTACCGGAGTACAAGTACCAGACTCTCAGAGTATTTGTTACTTCAGTACAATTACTAGTACCACACAAGGAAAATACACAGGGGACATACAGTCAGTACATGTACACATGAGGTACTCGATGTGAAGTACAGTCTGACTCACCCTCACAGCTGCCGGTCCGGGTCACCTGGTAACCCGGCTGACAGGAAGTGATGCAGCGGTATGAGCCAATCGTATTCTCACATCTCTGGGACATCACGCACACCGAGCCGCCGGATTGGACGCACTCGTCAACGTCTGAGGGACGGAGACAGATCGCAGGGTGTTAATTGTCTTCTGTCGAACTATGTCAATAAAGTTTGGTTGAATCAACCTGCAATCGTGTCGGGTCATGAGGCCGATCTTTATGTGTCTCTGGTAGTGCTCTGTGAGAAGTACTGAATGATTACTACAAACTAGATGACAATACTAAAAGTAGTTCATTGAATTAAAACTATGTATTATTATTATTAGCACTAGAAGTAAAAGTAGTTTGATATTTTATGCTAATACCTTTGCCTTCAAGGAGAGTATATCTACATTACGGTTTTTCTACTTTTACCTCAGTAGGGTAATCTCTAATGTACTATTTGAGATTAAGTAAAAGTACAATGTGGTAGAATGTGGAAATAATCCAATTAAGTACCTCAAAACTGTACTTACATCTAGCATCAGGTTTAACCACTAAAGTGAAAGTGTGTGTGTGTCTGACTATGTGTGTGTGTGTGTGTGTGTGTGTGTGTACCGAGGCAGGTGGTCCCCTCTGGGTTGGAGGTGAAGCCGGTCTCACATTGGCACTGAAAGGAGCCTTCAGTGTTCACACAGCGCCCGTCAACGCACAAACTTGACTCCACACACTCGTCCACATCTACGGGCAAAGAGACACACACACACACACACAGATTTACAAAGACCCACACATACATACAAGACACAGCCAAATATACATTTATATACACACACATATACACATGAGGTCAATGTGACGTCGGGCCAGAAATGACATCATCATGACATCATCATGACATCAGCGTTTCAAGCCGAAACAGAGAAGAATACAACAGACCACAAAGAAGCTGGTTCTCTCAGGTTCTGACTCACCGATGCAGGAGGTTCTGTTGTCGCTGGGGGAGAATCCCAGAGGACACAAACAGGAGAAGGAGCCAGGGGAGTTCACACAGACTCCTCTGGAGCACGAGTCCTCCTGAAGACACTCGTTGACGTCTGAGGACACACACAGACACACAGGCGTTGTTTCTTAATAACAACAACATGTCAGGGGGGTTCTCTATGACCCTCACTCACCTCGGCACTTCCTCCCCGGGCCAGAGGTTTGATACCCGGGCGCACAGTCGCACCTGAAGGAGCCGACGGTGTTCACACACACACGCTCTGCCTCGCACACACCAACAGCAACACACTCGTCCACGTCTGCAGGAGAGAGAGGAGGAAGTGATGCAAGCTTATTGTGTGTATGTGTGTGTGTGTGTACCTGTGCACTGCCTGTTGGTGAGTGTGTGTGTGTGTGTGTACCTGTGCACTGCCTGTTGGTGAGTGTGTGTGTGTGTACCTGTGCACTGCCTGTTGGTGTGTGTGTGTGTACCTGTGCACTGCCTGTTGGTGAGTGTGTGTGTGTGTGTGTACCTGTGCACTGCCTGTTGGTGAGTGTGTGTGTGTGTGTGTACCTGTGCACTGCCTGTTGGTGAGTGTGTACCTGTGCACTGCCTGTTGGTGAGTGTGTGTGTGTGTGTGTGTGTACCTGTGCACTGCCTGTTGGTGAGTGTGTGTGTGTGTGTGTGTGTGTGTACCTGTGCACTGCCTGTTGGTGAGTGTGTGTGTGTGTGTGTGTACCTGTGCACTGCCTGTTGGTGAGTGTGTGTGTGTGTGTGTGTGTACCTGTGCACTGCCTGTTGGTGAGTGTGTACCTGTGCACTGCCTGTTGGTGAGTGTGTGACCTGGTCCACAGGACGTACAGCGGTACGATCCCACAGAGTTCACACACATCTGACCGGGACACTGAGACGGCTCTGCACACTCATCTACATCTACACACACACACACACACACACACACAGACACACACACACACAGGTTCAAAGGAACAAGCTTCAGATTGACTCGCCTCTAGATTCAATGTGAAGCTTCTGGCCGGCAGCCGCTTAGCTTAGCTTAGCTTAGCATAAAGGCTGTAAACTGCTAGCGTAGCGCGGGCTACGGGTACAATGAAATGTACCAGATTGTTTGTTCATCTTCTCACTTGATTGATTTGTATGAAGGACGAGCAGAGTAAACACTCCACTAGCTACCTGTGCAGGTGTTGTTCTGCAGCCTGTAACCATGGCGACAGACGCAGTGGTAGCTCCCGGGTGTGTTCTCACAGCGGCCGCTGGAGCAGGGAGACTGCTGACACTCGTCCACGTCTGAGACACACAGACACACACTGTTACATGAAGACGTGAATACTTTCTAACTGTGAGGACAGTAGAAAAAGGGCAGGTGTGTTACCTGTGCAGACCCCGTTGAGCAGTCCGTATCCATGACGGCAGGAGACACAGCGGTAAGAACCCTGAGTGTTGATGCACTGCTGACCAGGGCACTGAAGAGGGTCCTCACACTCGTCCACGTCTGAGACACAGAGACACACACACATCTTAATACACGAGTACACACTATGAGACTTATTCCATGTTGTTCCACACACTGTAAATCATATTTTAATAATACTGCTGATTCATTTACCTACATTAACCATATTTTATTAGGATTGCATTAAGGATTATATTTTATGAAAAAAAAACCTGTCCCTCAAATGTGGAGGAATACAAAAGAAAGTAAAAGCAAAAGAATCTCAACATTGTACTTGATTCAAGTAATGAGGAGGGGAAAGAAGAAGAGAAAAAGAAAAGGAGGAGAGGGAGAAACACGCTGAACCCAAAACAGGAAGTAGGCGTCACCTTGACAACCGGCCTGCTGGCTGTTGCTCTTGTATCCGGTTGAACAAACACACTTGAAGCTTCCCAGAGTGTTCACACACTCTCCCCCAGCACACACACCTGCCGACTGCACACACTCGTTCACATCTACACACACACACACACACACACGTAGTGAGCACATGAGTGTAACATTACACAAGAATATTAGTTATTAGTGCTGAAAAGTCCCTTTACAAAGATTCTGTTATCTGAAAATATTAGTAAATTAGGCAACAAATCATATAAATAAAATACTCAAAACCTCCTTAAAATATTGTTAAAATATCAGAATTAATATTTTTAAAACATCTTCCGTCAGGCACCAACCGCAGAGTCAAATTCCACGTGTGTCTAACTTATAACGGCAATAAACGTTTCCTGATTCCCGATTGAAACATTTACCTCGGCAGAAGGTGCGCTGGGAGTCGAGCTGATGTCCTTCATCGCACACACAGGTGTGAGTCCCTCCTGGCTGCTGCACACACACACCTGGGCCACACACACCAGGTGTGCTCTCACACACACCTCGCAGCACTGCACACACACGCACAAACTGTCACAAACACTCACATTGTGTGTGTGTGCGTGTGTGTGTGTTGGTTCCGGGGGTCTGGACTCACTCTGGACTCGGGCCTGGGGGGTCGTCGTAGGGCGCTCTGGGCTGAGGGGTCGGGCCGGAGGAGGGAGGGGGTCCTCTCTGGTGGACGCGGGGGAGGACAGGCCCCCACCTGAGGGGACAGAGCTCATCGGATCCGGTTCATCTCTCTGGGGATTAAATGTTCGGCTCTTGGAGCCGCCGTTACCTTGACTACCGCCGGATGGGGGCCGAGGTCCCGGTTCCGGTGTGAATGGCCGAGCGAGGTGGGGCCCGTTCTGCTGGGTCACGGGTCTCCCTGCAGACTGCACTTTGTCCCCGGTGGCTGTCGAGGTAGAGTCGTCTTGGCGGGGGGGGTGGAACAGAGCTGGACTAGGTCTGCTGGTCCCGCCAGAACTGGTTTTTGATTCATCGGCTGTCCCTCTTTGCTGAGACCTGGAGGAGCCGTTGGTACTGGATCCACTGGAACTGGACCCGCCGGTACCGGACCCAGAACCAGGACCTGGACAGGATCCCCAAAACACTTTAATTTAACAAATAGAATGTCTTCCAATCGTTAGCCTTTAGCAGCTAACATTAGCCTTTAGCAGCTAACATTAGCCTTTAGCGGCTACCATTTAACAATCATTAAACATTACAATAACCAAAAGTACCCGATACAAATTGAAATATATTCCACAAAATAAAATATAAATATTAGGAAAAAATGTGCTGTAAACATCAGTAAAAAATATGATTGAAATATGAAAAGAGAAAACACAAATTCAGAACATATCAATTAAGAATATCAATATGATTAAATATCAGAAACATTGAGACTGATGATGTTTTCTGACATAGATGCTGTTGAACCGTGATGGACGCCTCGTCCTCCGGGGAGCATGAACGTCCACGACCCCCCCCGCCAGAAAAACAACCTCTCCACCAAATGCCAACACCACCTAAAGAAGTCAAATATCCAGGAGCTGTTGGACCGTGGTGCACAGTGGGCCGGTTACCGTGGTTACCAGGGGTCACCAGCGAAGCTCCTCGGGCCCCCAGCTGCTCGGTGGCTCTCTGGTTGAACTGCAGGGCCGAAGCCGAGTAGTGGTACCCGGGACCGGCTGGACAGGTCTCCTTAAAGGCCACTGGGGGGGGGGGGGGGTCATATATATATATTCATATATCCACAATCATCTTCACAAATCATAGAGCTTATTGGGTAATTAATATCATTGATACACAAAACCCATTTTCCACTAATATTCAGAATATTTGATCATATTCACGATGTTGACGTATGGAATTTGATCCAATCAACACTTTTAAACGTGCAGCAGCATGCAAGCCGGGCTCGTGGGTTTGGGCTATCGGCTGGTGCTGTACCAGGTCCCATGTGTGTTCCCCACCTGAACCGAAGTGGGGGCACCTCTGGCAGTCCGGCCCCCAGGCCCGTCCCACCCGGCTGCAGCAGCAGATCTGCTTGGTGATGCTGCGGAGGATGGGCAGCGAGCACGAGGTCGGACCGCGACCCGGGCCCAGGAGCCGGTGACACTGACCCTTCTCCTCCGAGATCACACTCTGGGCTGAGGAGGAGGACCGTGGGGGGGGGTTAGAACCAGAGGACCGCATGGAGCAGAAGCACCAGAACGCCACATGCAGAATCTGCTTTAAGATCAACAGAGACGACCTTGATACACGTGAAGCAAACTATGACATCACAGCCCCCCCCCCACAAAGACACCTCCCGATGCTCTGATTGGACGAAAGGAGCAGCGTGACGCATGGAGACGTCCCCTTGTTCACTAACATGGATTCCTTTTATTAAATGTGTTAAGGGAGGGGTTTTAAAGTGGCACTTCGTTTATTTGACACGTCGTTGTGGAATTGCATCATGGGAAATACACTGATGTTTGGTTCCTGTTCTTTTTTTTTTGTTCAAAATAAGAGCAGAATTTGTTTCTCTACTGACTATAAGCGCCTCTGTTCTTCAGGAAATGATTGGCCAATAGCCCTTCAATCATTCAAAGTCACAATAAGATTAAATTCTCGATTTGTTGTTTCACTCATTAAGATAAAAATGTTACTAGGTTTAAAACAAAGTTTTACGTAGGAATCTTTAAATAAACCAAATTATAAAGCTGATTACAGGAGGTCACATTCTTTTAGAGGGTCAAAGGTCTAGATTTTAAATACTGAAGGAGCTCAGGAAGTGTGTGTCTGTGTGTGTGTGTGTGTGTGTGTGTGTGTGTGTGTGTGTGTCACTCACAGATGCAGATTCCATGTGAGGCGTCAAGGATGAACCCCGTTCTACACACACAGCTATAGCGCCCTCTGGTGTTCACACAGATCCCGTTTTCACACAACCCGGGCTGGAGGCACTCATTCACATCTACACAACGCGCGCACACACACACACACACATTAAGTGCACATACAGTTGATGTCAAACCTCCAGGTTCATCAAGCTAAATGTTTAAATATGAATGAGAACAATTCTGAAAGATTGCTCCTGAATCCAGTCTTTGCAGAACCTCTGACCTTTCACCCCAAAAGAGAGTGTGTGTGTGTGTGTGTCACTCACCTACACACTGCGTTCCATTGGCTCGCTCAAAACCAGCCGGGCAGCTGCTGTTGCTTTGACCTGATGATGGCGATCAATAACTGATTATTATTACAAAACTACACAGAAGACACACACATCAGAACAGTGTGTTTGTGGTTGGGGGGGCGTACAGCACAGAGTACACATTGTGTAGTACCTGTAGTATCAGGGCAGAGTACACACTCTGTAGTACCCCAGGCCTTCCCGATGCCTTGGCAGCAGATGTCCTTGCTCCGCAGACCGGGCAGAGGAGAGCTGCACTACACACATAGACACACACACAGTAACACACTGTCACACACTGAAGGAGGAGGTTGACGTGGGTTACACCATCACAGGAAAGTATAAGTACATGATTCTGTGGTTGGAGTCCTAGTTTTTTAGCAGCTCACCTGCCCCTCTTTCACCTCTCTGAAGCAGTACTTGAAGCCGGCCTGCTGGCTGATGGTGCCGCCCCCCCTTACCGTCTGGGCCTGGACCCCCGCTGGAGCCGGGGCGCCCGCCGACCCGGAGGAGAGCGTCCGCAGGGCGGGGCTGGACCGGGACACCTGGGTGGAGGTGAAGAAGCAGGTGACTCAGCGACAGGAGGAGCTCCTGGAGGAAACATCGCTGAGGGGGGTCTCATTACCGTTTGCACCTGGTGGAGGATCGCTCTGGTCTGGGGGGGGTGCTGTGCTCTGACCTGCATCATGGACGGCCCAGGAGCTGCACACACGCAAACACACACACACACACACACACTTATCAAACATCCACACGGACTATGAGATGATAACAACATCACTATTTTGCTCACAACAGTAACAATAATTTATTGAAGCAAAGGCTTCTCCTCTTGCTCTGAGAATATTTGAGTGTTTACTCTGCTCAATACAAAGTGGATGCAAAGAGGAAAATTGAAACATGATTCAGTGGGAAAATTGCTGAGCTGTGAAGTATGTAGTGATGTAATGAACCTGAACAAGATAACAGGCCGCTGCTATAAAGGACTGACTGTTGCTATGGATGACAGACTGTTGCAATGGATGACAGACTGTTGCTATGGATAACGGACTGTTGCTATGAAAGACTGACTGTTGCTATGGATGACAGACTGTTGCTATGGATGACAGACTGTTGCTATGGATAACGGACTGTTGCTATGAAAGACTGACTGTTGCTATGGATAACAGACTTTTGCTATGAAAGACAGACTGTTGCTATGGATAACGGACTATTGCTATGAACGACTGACTGTTGCTATGGATGACAGACTGTTGCTATGAAAGACAGACTGTTGCTATGGATGACAGACTGTTGCTATGAAAGACAGACTGTTGCTATGGATGACAGACTGTTGCTATGGATAACGGACTGTTGCTATGAAAGACTGACTGTTGCTATGGATAATGGACTGTTGCTATGAAAGACTGACTGTTGCTATGGATAACGGACTATTGCTATGAACGACTGACTGTTGCTATGGATGACAGACTGTTGCTATGAAAGACAGACTGTTGCTATGGATGACAGACTGTTGCTATGAAAGACAGACTGTTGCTATGGATGACAGACTGTTGCTATGGATAACGGACTGTTGCTATGAAAGACTGACTGTTGCTATGGATAATGGACTGTTGCTATGAAAGACTGACTGTTGCTATGGATAACGGACTGTTGCTATGAAAGACTGACTGTTGCTATGGATAACGGACTGTTGCTATGAAAGACTGACTGTTGCTATGGACAACAGACTGTTGCTATGAAAGACTGACTGTTGCTATGGATAACGGACTGTTGCTATGAACGACTGACTGTTGCTATGGATAACGGACTGTTGCTATGAAAGACAGACTGTTGTTATGGATAACGGACTGTTGCTATGAACGACTGACTGTTGCTATGGATAACGGACTGTTGCTATGAAAGACTGACTGTTGCTATGGATGACAGACTGCTGCTATGGATGACAGACCGTTGCTTTTGGATGACAGACTATTGCTATAGACAACAGACTGTTGCTATGGATGACAAACTGTTGCTATGAACGACTGACTGTTGCTATGGATAACGGACTGTCGCTATGAACGACTGATTGTTGCTATGGATGACAGACTGTTGCTATGAACGACTGACTGTTGCTATGGATAACTGACTGTTGCTATGAAAGACAGACTGTTGCTATGGATGACAGACTGTTGCTATGAAAGACTGACTGTTGCTATGGATAACGGACTGTTGCTATGAAAGACTGACTGTTGCTATGGGTAACAGACTGTTGCTATGAACGACTGACTGTTGCTATGGATGACAGAGTGTTGCTATGAATGACTGACTGTTGCTATGGATGACAGACTGTTGCTATGAACGACTGACTGTTGCTATGGATAACGGACTGTTGCTATGAAAGACAGACTGTTGTTATGGATAACGGACTGTTGCTATGAACGACTGACTGTTGCTATGGATAACGGACTGTTGCTATGAAAGACGGACTGTTGCTATGGATGACAGACTGCTGCTATGGATGACAGACCGTTGCTATGGATGACAGACTGTTGCTATAGAAGACAGACTGTTGCTATGGATGACGGTTGTTTCAGATAATACAGCCTTTGATCATTATACTCTGTGATTAAACCCACACCGTTGCTATGGATGACAGACTGTTGCTATAGAAGACAGACTGTTGCTATGGATGACGGTTGTTTCAGATAATACAGCCTTTGATCATTATACTCTGTGATTAAACCCACACAGGAAACATTAGGTCAAAGGTCAGACTCACCTCCAGAGACACCGGTCTCCTGGCTGGGTCTCAGCGGTAGAAGGAACTCTGAATGTGTCAGCTCCTGATTGGCCTCCATGGCGGTGAGCAGCGCCGGCTTGACGATGTCGTTGGTGGAGGAGGAGGCGATGGGGACCTGGCAGAACTTCCCGCTGAAGCCTTGCGGGCAGAGACATCGGTCCTTCTGCAGACAGACGCCTCCGTTCTTACAGAGCATAGGGCAGAGGACTGCAGGAGACACATCGAAGACTTAATCAGGCAGCCATCTTTGAGTCTGCGGGGAGGAGCTAAAGCCCTTTGACGCCTGAGGATCAGAACCAAATGGTACTGGTCTGTTACGTCTCAGTACTGCTGTGTTGCCCCTCCTCCCTTGCTTTTCCCTTCAGGTGCCAATCTGCCTGCACCTGGGTGCCTGAAGGGGCCCTGATGTTAGAAAGTTCTTCTAGAAGGTGTTCCTGTGGTTGTCATGCACGCACTGACACAAGAAGTGCAGGTTAGTGGTGAGAGATTGAGGACGTTAGGTAAGTTGGGGTACCAGGTACATTTGTGCATTCAACTTTCTGTCTAGAGACATTAGGTCATTGGTTGGTGCTCCCTCTGTATTTTGGTGGATGTTTTTTTAGAGAAGTAAAGGAAGCCATTTTTGTTTGTTTCTTTCCCAGAGGTAGTTAGCTAGGCCTAATTTTGTTATCTTCATTTCTACTTGTTTGACACAACCACAACTGTCCCAATCTCTCCCCCTTAATAGAACCTTTGTTTTATTTGTTTTTCTGTCTAAATAAACCTTGTTTAACACTGATACTCCTACTTTGGTCTTTTCACATATTGTTTGACTGTCCTGTGTTGGTCTCCCTCGCCACCGAGACAACAAAAAGGGGATGTAACATGCTCTCATCTCCATCGGAAGACATTTACCTTCACACATCCACATGAATCAGTAAAGACCAAGCGAGCCAGAGGAGGAGCTGAACATTATTATTCATAAGTAACAACTTCCATGGCTATGCTAAGCTAGCTGCTAGGTTATATAGCTGCTAGGCTACTTCCATCACAAAATCGAACCTGCGGGGAACCACCCGTGTTCCTAAAAGACTAGTTAGTAGCTCGGTGGGATTTCACCTCCGAGATGATCACATGGATGGAGTTTGTGTTTAAAATACATTTAAACAAGTGTTTAAAATACACTTTTTAACTTATACTTGTCTCCAAAAGAATAAGAAATGAATGAATTTTAAAATATGCAATTAATTAGTTAACGTTTTCAATCTATTAACAGCCCTACTAAATTTTCATCTTCATGATTACACATATTTTCTGGAACATTTTATTAAATATTTGCCACGTATTTTAATAATTTGGGATGAAAGTACTAAAGCCAAAACAAATGTGACAGAAATCAAAGAATCATAATTTCCTAAATTTTATTCATATCTATTAATGCATTTTATATTTAGTTAGTTCTTGAAAGCTCTTCATTGCTCTTCTTCGGACCTGATTTTGCGTGAGCGACAAACAAAAAGCTGAATGAATCTTCTCCATAACGAGTTCTTCTTCATCGGCTTACTGCTGCACCCACTGATCATCTCCACCCGAGCTTTCTCCTCCTCCTCTTTACGTGGCTCCTGTTGTCTGAGCTCCTGGTTCTCCCTCTGCAGGGCGACCATCTCTGTGTCCTTCTCCTGCAGAGTGTCCTGGAGTGAGGAGACCTCTTGGATCAAGGTCTGCAGGGTCTTCCTCAGGAGGTCCCTCTGGTGCTTTCCGCAGTGCTGGCTGCCCAGGAGCTCCTCGAGGTGGCAACCTTTGTCCTTGTGTCTGACAGGGAGTTGACGCACCTGGGTTGAACTCCTCTCATCCTCCAGGAGGACACTCAGCTCCTGGCCCTTCTCCTTCCACTTCCCAAGCTCCTCCCTGTGCTCTCCTGCATCCATCTGCTCCTGGGCTTGCAAGTCCACCTCCTTCTGCAGGTCCGCACGGAGCGATTTGCTCTCAAGGAGCAGCACTTCAGCTCTCGCCTCCATCTCTTCAACTCTCGCCTCCATCACTTCAACTCTCGCCTCCATCACTTCAACTCTCACCGCCATCTCCTCAAATCTCGCCTTCATCTCTTTGGCTTTCGCCTCCATCTCCTCAAATCTCGCCTCCTTCTCTTCAGTGCTCGGCTGCATCTCTCCGGCTTTCGCCTCCATCTCGTCTGCTGCAGCCATCTGCTCAAGTCTCGCCTCCATCTCTTCTGCTGTCTTCTCCATCTCTTCTGCTGTCGCCTCCATCTCTTCTGCTGTCTTCTCCATCTCTTCTGCTGTCGCCTCCATCTCTTCTGCTGTTGCCGCCATATCTTCAGCTCTTGCTTCCTTATTTCAGGTCATGGAGGAAATACAGACTTCTTTGGACTGATCTTCATATATTGTTGTCATTCAAAATTCAAAACATTCTGTTGCTAACGTCCGTTGGTGGCATGTGTTTTTATGAAGGCTTTCAATAGAAAAAATACAAAATTAACCAATTCATCTCATATTAAGAAATTAATTCATCTAACACAGCGGTTCCCAAACTCTTTAGGCCACGTCCCCCCCTTATGGGGTCCATGCACCCCCAATCCCACAGCCTATTTATAGCTGCATTAAAACTGGAACAAGGAGAGAAGCGTTTTCTCACACCTGGTGTTGAGTTCATGATATTTCGTCCACTTTGCAGTTTGAACACAAATCAAACAAGGAGGAAACTGATGTATTCATTGTGGATCGGAACAAAACTAACAAAGTACAGGTGTGAAAATGACACGAAACACTGACACTAAGTTTCAAGAAACTCCAGTTACGTCACTTTTAAACAGCAATAAGCTGAGGACACACGCACAGACTGAGACGGAGATCGCATCACATTTCATTTACAATTAAAATGAGCTGTTAGCTGCACAAACTAGGCTAACGTTAGCTAGTGTGTACGTAAAAGGATGAGCTGTAGTGCAATTAGAATGTTTTTCATTATTTATTTCATGTGAAAACCCATTCTTTTTAATAATGATAGTTAATATGAGATATTACACCATTAACTATACATATTTCCTCCTGCGCAGAATTTTTCTTCTAAAGACAATCTTATAAGTACCGATCACTTTAGAAAGTGTGTATTTCAGCCTCCATGTGATCATGTTGGAGGTGGAACATGTTGAACAACGTCTCTTGTTGTCCTCGTGCACTTTGCTCTCAACTCTCATCATGTGACAACAATGTCCCACGTTTAGCAGGACGTTTCCACACCACTGTCCTTTAGGGACACACTGGTGTCTTCTGCAGGTAGATGTTGAGATGGAAGTAGCCTAGCAGCTAGCTTAGCTTAGCAGCTAGCTTAGCGTAAAGCGGTCCGTTTGCACTCGTCCCCCTTCTGTTGGACACGTGGAGGACTTCCTCTGCTCAGTTCTTCTGTTTGTTTGACTTCTGATACAAAAAGCGTCTCCATCTCCAGCGTCTCGCTCTGCATCCAACTGACTGCAGCACGCGGCCGCTTCAGAGGTCAGAGGTCAACGCACGCCGGTGAGCAACAAAGCTGAGTCAAAATCTTTTATTGCCTTCATTTTGGCGACAATAATCGCGTAGATTAACACATTAGCTTTGACAGACCTAGTTTTTAATAACACTTAAAAGCTGCACACACTCTTCGACTTAGTGTGTCATCTTGTAAACAACTTACTAGTCACTAAAATACTACTTTTAAGATAATAAGAAAAGCTAAACATCTACATCTCAGAGCTCTCTGTTTCATCGTCAAAGATAACGTACACACATCTGTATAGATACATATAAGTGTTGCAGAGGTGAACCATGTGATCTCTGCCTCCCTTTCATTGTGTGTTTGTGTGGCTGCAAACACATGCCGACAGATGGACGGCATCAACACACTCACACAGAACTGAGGCCAAAAGGAGAGAAAACAGAGAGATGGGGGGGGTGCTGAGTCATAAACAGGGGGAGATTACAGAGAAGAGATGATATAAACACATTAAAGCTAATAAACAGAAGAGAAGCTCAACAAAACATCTGGACCAAACCACCAAGCTGCCACTCAACTACCCAGCATGCTCCTGGACAGAGGTGTCAAGTAACAAAGTACAAAGACTTTGTTACCTTACTTAAGAAGACATTTCGGGTATCTATACTTTACTGGAGACGTTTTACTTATACTCCTTACATTTTAAAAATAGGCTTGTTACTCCTAGTTCATTTTGGCTCGTTTTTTCAGCTCGTCATCCTGGTTTAAGAGGCGGGGAAACTCTTAATGGGAAACTCCCACTTTGTCCTTGAGCCTCCTGTGAATGCATATGCATGACACGCAGTCTGCGCTTTCACCTCAGCGCAAACAAATACGCCCTCTGTGTCTAGTATGTGTGTATGTCCACTCATACCGCACTGCTGGTTCAACCATTCACACATCAAAATATCCTGTGTGGGTTTGTGTGAGAAGGTTAAGTTAATAGTAAACGAAAGCCATATGTCAGTGATTCCCTCGCTTTAGTCGACTCGAATGAAGGATTCCGTTTGTACACCAAAAACCCAGAAAATCGATGTCTGCACTTCGTCACTTCATTGCTATGAACATATATAGTGTTATGCTGTCAGACCCAAGAGGGAGGGTTAAACCATGCAGCTGTTGGTGGCGAAAATAAACTTTCATGGCTGATGTTGGCTCCAGAGCAGAGGCCATGAGACCTGTGACGGTTCTGTCACCACACGACATCATCACCACATGACATCATCACTATACGACATTATCACCACATGACATCATCACCATACGACATTATCACAGCACCTAAAACACTATACAACATTATTACGATACCCAAGTTCAACATTACCACAAAAAATGTAGGTAACAATACTACCAGAACTAAGTCAACATTATCATGATAGCAGAGGAGTCACAACACACATGAAACCAAGGAATCAGGGGTGAAAGTTACTTACACACTCTGAAGCCAGGTCCGTGGGAGCTTTCTCTCCTTCCTCCTCCTCCTCCTCCTCCCTCGATGCCGCTGTACAGAGTGGTCACGTTTCCATGCTGGCAGTAGTTGACACATCGGCCCTGGCTGCAGCGCACCTTGCAGACGGTGGGCGTGAACATCACCTGAAGCCTCTCCACACCTCTGCCTCCCGACACCGTCTGTCCTTCAGCTGGCAGCGGAGACACGAAGACCATGAGGACGGAGGACAGAAAGCAGCGGAGTCCAGGCTGCAGCATTTTGAGCAATGAGGTCAGGGTTTCTGAGCGAGTTGCATCGTCCCAAACCTCTCCCCCCCCTCTCTCTCTCCCTCTCTCTCTCTCTCCCCCCTCTCTCTCTCTCTCTCTCCCCCCCCTCTCCCTCTCCCTCTCTCTCCCCCTCTCTCTCTCTCCCTCTCTCTCCCCCTCTCTCTCTCTCCCTCTCTCTCTCTCTCTCTCTCTCCCTCTCCCTCTCTCTCCCCCTCTCTCTCTCTCCCTCTCTCTCCCCCTCTCTCTCTCTCCCTCTCTCTCCCCCTCTCTCTCTCTCCCCTGCTCTCTGGAAAAGCAAGAAAAAAGGGAGGGAAGGAAGGAAAAGACCAGACGCTTCCCCTCTCTCTCTCTGCACTCTTGTTTTTCCTTCAGCACTGTTTAGTGTGTGTGTGTGTGTGTTTGTGTGTGTGTGAGAATGAGGGAGGTGGAGAGGTAATTGAAAGCAGTGTGCAGGACTGGGATTGACTCCAAACTAAATGTTGGGCAGGGATCTGGTTCATCGATCCACACTGAGAGAGAGCTCTCTCTCGTCTTCACTACTCACTTTCTACTATGGTTTTCTTTGAGTACACTTTTTTCTGGGTATAAGCAGAGCTTCTTCTTCTTCTTCTTCTTCTTCTGTTTCATAACAGAACAGTGGAGGATGTCAAACTGATGATGCAACCCTGGTTTGGGTTTCAAGGGGCCAGAATTCACCAAATATCCTGATGCAAAAAGAAGCTTCTGTAGAGCTCAAAGAAACTTCTTCAACTCAAAACCTGATTACCCGCCCATGGAAAGTTACTGTTCATCTATAACACATCTTCTACACATGTATTACACATCTACTACACATGTATTACACATGTACTACACGTGTATCACACATGTACTGCACATGTACTACACGTGTATTACACCTCTACTACACATGTACTACACATCTACATGTGTATCACACATGTATTATACATGTACTACACATCTACGACATGTGTATTACACATCTACTACACATCTACTACATGTGTAGTAAACATCTACTACACGTGTATTACACATCTACTTCACATGTGTTACACATCTACTACACATTAACTACTACCTCTTTAGTGTCCTCCACTATGTCTTTACTGTCCTCTACTACCTCATAGGCTCATTGGGTCATTTCCTGGAAGAATCGGACATCGTCCTGTCCAACTTCCCTGAAAATGGCCCTCAACTCATCCTCCTAGGAGACTTCAACATCCCGACAGAGAAGTCATCTGACCTCATACTCCTACTTTCTTCCTTTGCACTCAATCAATCCCTCCCCTCCTACTCACAAAGCTGGCAATCACCTTGACTACATCTTCACTAGGAACTGCGCTACAACTAACCTTACTGTAACTCCACTCCATGTCTCTGATCACTACTTTGGAACGTTGGCGCAGAGACTCTCCTAACAACTCTGTCCTCCTCTCTCGACTCCACTTAAGACTGGACGGGCTGGCAGATCCCCTCCGGCTCCGTGGTTTTCTGAACCGGTGCGTGCTGCGAGAGTCACTCTGCAAGCATCCGAAAGGAAATGGCGAAAATACAAACAACCTGATGACCTGCATGCGTTTCAGACGCTCTCCTCTTTTTCTGCGTCCATCTCTGCCGCAAAAAGCGCTTTCTACCAATCCAGAATTGAGTCCTCATTTTCAAACCCCCAAAAACTATTTTCTATCTTCACTAACCTCCTTGAACCCCCCAGTCATCCTCCCCCGTCCCCCCTTCTTCCAGGAGAAGTTTGTCACCTACTTTACCAAAAAAATAGCTGACATACGCTCCTGCTTCTCCAACCCACCTCCTTCCAACTGTATCCCACAGACTTAACCTCTATCGGCCTCACTTCCCTGTTTCACACCCCTGGATCCTAACAAAGTTCTTACCTTGGTAACCTCTGCCCGTCCCACCACCTGCCCCCTCGACCCCATTCCATCCCACATCCTACAGTCTATCGCCCTCGATCTTCCTCCGTTCCTCACATGTCTCATTAACAATGCTCTGTTATCTGGCTGTTTCCCCAACTCTCTAAAGGAGGCGTTAACCCACTCCTGAAGAAACCCACCCTCAACCCTTCTGAAGAAAACAACTACAGACCGGTATCTCTTTTTCCCTTTCTGTCCTAAACTATTGAACGAGCCATCTTCAACCAACTCTCCTCCTATCTCCACCGTAACAACCTCTTTGACCCCCACCAGTCAGGCTTCAAGGCCATTCCACAGAAACTGCTCTCCTTGCTGTCTCGGAGCAACTCCACGCTGCTAGAGCCGCCTCTCTCTCCTCTGTCCTCATCCTGTTCCGCGCTCTCTCTTCTCTCGTCCTACCTTGACGGCCGCACCTACCGGGTAACTTGGAGAGGATCTGTGTCGGAACCTTGTCCTCTTACTACTGGAGTTCCTCAGGGCTCCGTCCTGGGTCCCCTGCTCTTCTCAATCTACACTAACTTCCTTGGCTCCGTCATTCACTCGCAGGGTTTTTCCTATCACAGCTATGCCGACGACACCCTACTAATTCTCTCCTTCCCCGACTCGGACACTCAGGTGGCGGCACGGATCTCTGCATGTCTGACTGACAACCTCGGCGTGACACTTGACTCCCAACTCTCCCTGACTGCCAACATCACAGCGACGACACGATCCTGTAGATCCACGCTCTACAACATCAGGAGAATACGACCCCTTCTCACTCAGAAGGCGGCCCAGGTACTGATTCAGGCTCTTGTCATCTCCTTGGCTACTGTAACTCTCTCCTGGCAGGTTTCTTGTTGCCGCCATTCGAGCCCTGCAGCTTATCCAGAATGCAGCAGCTCGACTGGTCTTCAACCTTCCGAATCACTCCCACACCCACCACTTCTCCGTTCACTTCATTGGTTACCAGTGGCTGCCCGCATCCAGTTCAAAACATTGGTACTGACGTACCATGCTGTGAATGGATCGGGTCCAGTCTACATCTGCCAAGCTGCTTGTTCCTCCCTCGACTCTTTGCTGTCCTGCTCCCAGATTGTGGAATGAGCTCTCTGATGACATCAGGACTGCAGAGAGCCTCTTCATCTTCCGTCGAAAACTCAAGACATACCTTTTTAGACTCTACCTTGACTAAAACACTAGCAAACTGTAGCACTAACAAATCGTAGCACTTAAACTGTACTTATAACGGCACATGTTTTGAAACTGCTTGTTTGATGAAAACTGTACTTTCTTGTTACTTGTTCTTCTGAGTTTGTATCTCTATGTGGAAATGCACTTATTGCCACTTTGGATAAAAGCGTCAGCTAAATGACATGTAATGTCATGTACCGTATTTTCGCGACTATACGGCGCAAAGAATTATAAGGCGCACCTTCAATGAATCGCCGATTTTAGAACTATTTTCATATATAGGGCGCACCGGATTATAAGGCGCATAGAATAGAACAGTGGTTCTCAAATGGTGCTTTTGTGCATCTTGCGCCTCGAGGCGGACCGTCAGCGCGATCCCGACATCCAACTACGAGCTTAAATGTACTGTAGCGACTCTCGCTAATGAATCTCTGGACAATGTGCTTATCTTCTGGTTTTATTGTCGAGAAACAGGCTACTGTCGGCCGTAGCCTGCGCCGAACAAAAACACACCATCGCTCTCCAAAACAACAACAATCCCCGCGTCCCCATAGGTGGCACTAAGATGAGTGACGTAACATTGTGCGCCCTTCACTGACCATCCCAAAACTCTGTAAAGTGCAACGCCGCTCCAGAACATGAAAACACAGTCCGTTACAATACGCTGTTGGAGCTGGAATTACCGCGGCTGCTGGCACCAGACTTTCCCTCCAATGGATCCTCGTTAACCAGTATGGATCAACCAATTGAGCCATATATACGGCGCTCCGGATTATAAGGCGAACGCGTTGTTTTTTTAGAAAAAAAAGGATTTTAAGTGCGCCTTATAGTCGCGAAAATACGGTAATCTTTACTGTCCTCTATCACCTTTCCTTATTGAACCCTCCTCTGTCTCAAATAGGTATAACTGATAAAACTGATTGATGACTTCCTGTAACCTTAAATCCACTCGTCCTAACGTGCCCTCATAACTGATTCCCAACTGATGGATCAATAACCTCCATCTTGAACACCCCATGGACCATTAGCGTAGTACAACGGCAGCAGTTCTTTCCACAGTTGGACAATAGCAGGAACTGTTTACGGCTTCATTCGACTTATCTGCAGCGCACACGCTGAGCACACTGACATTCCAGCTCCATTGAATCACACGAGACTTTTCTCCAGAGGCCTGCAGACGCGAGTGAGGGTTTATCCCTCAGCGGCTTATCAGACGCAACACACACACACTAACACACACCAACACAAACCAACACACACACATAATAATCGTGTGTGTGAGTTGAGTTTATAACCGTGTGTGTGAGGACTGTGTGTGTTGGGTTCATACCCGTGTGTGTGTGTGTGTGAGGACTGTGTGTGTTGGGTTCATACCCGTGTGTGTGTGTGTGTGTGTGTGTGTGAGGACTGTGTGTGTTGGGCTTTATAACCGTGTGTGTGTGTGTGAGGACTGTGTGTGTTGGGTTCATACCCGTGTGTGTGTGTGTATGTGTGTGTGTGAGGACTGTGTGTGTTGGGTTTATAACCGTGTATGTGTGTGTGTGAGGACTGTGTGTGTTGGGTTTATAACCGTGTGGGTGTGTGTGTGAGCACTGTGTGTATTGGGTTTATACCCGTGTGTGTGTGTGTGTGAGGACTGTGTGTATTGGGTTTATACCCGTGTGTGTGTGTGTGTGTGAGGACTGTGTGTGTTGGGTTTATACCCGTGTGTGTGTGTGTGTGTGAGGACTGTGTGTATTGGGTTTATACCCGTGTGTGTGTGTGTGTGTGTGAGGACTGTGTGTGTTGGGTTTATACCCGTGTGTGTGTGTGTGTGTGAGGACTGTGTGTATTGGGTTTATACCCGTGTGTGTGTGTGTGTGAGGACTGTGTGTGTTGGGTTTATACCCGTGTGTGTGTGTGTGTGTGAGGACTGTGTGTATTGGGTTTATACCCGTGTGTGTGTGTGTGTGAGGACTGTGTGTGTTGGGTTTATACCCGTGTGTGTGTGTGTGTGTGAGGACTGTGTGTGTTGGGTTTATACCCGTGTGTGTGTGTGTGTGAGGACTGTGTGTGTTGGGTTTATAACTGTGTGTGTGTGTGTGTGTGTGAGGACTGTGTGTGTTGGGTTTATAACCGTGTGTGTGTGTGTGTGTGTGTGAGGACTGTGTGTGTTGGGTTTATACCCGTGTGGGTGTGTGTGTGAGGACTGTGTGTGTTGGGTTTATACCCGTGTGTGTGTGTGTGTGTGTGTGTGTGTGTGTGTGTGTGTGTGTGTGTGTGTGTGTGTGCGTTGTGACTCACCCCCAGCAGCAGCAACACGGAGGCTGTATCGGCCCTTCTTAGTGTAGAAAGTCTTTGCGCTGGTTCCTCCTGTAGAAGATGAGGAGGAAGAGGAGGTGGAGTCAGGAGATGAGGTCACGGTCAGAACCTTTTTCCTCTCCTTCTCGATGTGCTTCATCAGCAGGGCGGCCATCTTGTCTCCTCTTCCTCTCAGGGACACAGTCTTCCTCAGCATCACAGCCTGGGCCTCCCTTAGACTGGGAGTTCAAAGGTCAAAGTTACAACATTTCACAGTGATGAAGAGCTCCTCAGGCTGGCGTCCATTATTATTGCAAAATTCTATATTTATTGCAAAATTCAATGATTCATTCAAAAGTAGTGTATTGCACAAACTTTAACTTTTTAACAGCAGTATTTCCTGTACAAAGTAGCAATTAAATTTCTTCTTGAAAAATGAATCAAATCAAATATGAAACCAAAGCTTTCTGCCACTGCCACAGAATTATAGAAAAATAAGTTACATTCTAACAGGAACCTTCTGAACAACAATTAACATTTATTAATGTTTTTTTTTTTATCAGGGAGCAGCAGAAACTCTGCTCAGTAGGTTTGGTATTTGTAATGAATGTATGTTGGTACATTGATGTTCATAATGCTTATTCATGTTCATAACAAGCAGTACATATAGTTAATATTAATACATTTTGTTGTTAATAATGACGCCCCCTCCAAAGACAACACTGATGACCCCGGCCACTCTCACTGTGACCCGCCGTGAGGGCCAGCGAGCAACGCACTTTCCAAGCAATGATCAGAAGAGACTGCGTTAACCCACTCTATATAGTTCTATATCTACATGTGATCATGTAGATGAATAACATGAATCCCAGCATTTGCTTTTCTGTTCTGACCCACAATCCTTTGAGGAATGATAAATGAGCAGAAAGGTCAAAGTTGTGATGCGTGTGAGCTGAATGCGTTCTACATGGGACGTACTCTGTGAGGGAGGACCCACCACATACTGAACCAAGCTCCAGACTGCTCACCGCCCTGACCCCTGACCTCTGACCCGTGATCCCTGACCCCGGGTCATGGTCATTGTTCACAGAGGCGTTTTACACTCTGCAGACACAAAGCTCTTCTGCTTCCACCAAGCTCTCAACGTGACATCATCAGGGTCTGAAAATACTAGTACCACACTGGGAAATACTACCAGGAAAAAGTCCTTCATCGTACACCTAACTGAAGTAAAAGTATGTGCAGTCAAACCATTTATTGATTGATCAGTGATTCAATGTTTCTGGATTCATATTTCTGCTTTAGATGTTTCATTTGGGGAAAAACACCCAAAGAAGTCAAGTAAGCAAGTTTATATTAAAACATACAACATTACATTCTGATTTTATGTTGTATTAATGTCCGCTCAGATAACTGTGAAATGTACATTTCACTACTTAACTGAATAAAAAGGAGGGGGGGTCACGTTACCTCAGCGACTGCGTCTCTGCTCCTCTGGTCTTCTTCTTCTTCTCTGGTGTCCCAGCAACATCCTCACTCTTCTGCTCCCTCGTCCCCGACCTAGACTCTGGATTTGGGATCCTAGAGGACGTTGATGTCTCCTGTCGAAGGACTCTTTGGTCTTCTGGAGGAGACGTCTGTCTTAGGTGTGGAGACGCAGTCTGAGACGGGGAAGGATCTGTTTTGAGCCCGGTAGGCCCGGCTCTGATCTCCTCCTCCTTCTCCTGGAGGTTGTTGGAGTCCTGCGTCTCCGTCCTCTCGGCTCTCTGTCCTGCCTGAGGAGACGTTGCGGAGGAGTCTCCTTTCTCTTCTCCAGTATTTAGGATCTCTGTGTCCTCTTGGACATTGAAGGTCTCCGGTGGATTCGGGTCTGAAGCTCCTGGTCCGGGTCTGGCGGTTGTTGTCGTAGCAACGTGACCAGGGGGAGCGCCGATGACCCTAGTATTTCGGGAGGCCGGCTCCAGAGGGCCGCCTGTCAGCGAGGAGGACTCACAGCGGTAACCATGGAAACCGCGTGGACACACACAGCGGTTGGACTGGTGGCAAAATGAGGCGCCATGACAACGGAAAATACACCGGGCTGCAAGAGGAGAGGAGAAAAGGAGGGGAGGAGACAAGGTAGTAGTAGTCATACTGTGTAGCAGAACATGTACAAGCTGTACACTGCTGCTAGTAGTACTGAGTAGTACTTTAACACAATGAAGCTACATGTGTTAGCTGTACACAGATACTAATAGTACTGAGTAGTACTTTAACACAATGAAGCCACATGTGTTAGCTGTACACAGATGCTAGTAGTACTGAGTAGTACTTTAACACAATGAAGCTACATGTGTTAGCTGTACACAGATGCTAGTAGTACTGAGTAGTACTTTAACACAATGAAGCTACATGTGTTAGCTGTACACAGATGCTAGTAGTACTGAGTAGTACTTTAACACAATTAAGCTACATGTGTTAGCTGTACACAGATGCTAGTAGTACTGAGTAGTACTTTAACACAATGAAGCTAAAAGTATTAGCTGTACACAAATGCTAATAGTACTAAGTAGTACTTTAACACAATGAAGCTACATGTGTTAGCTGTACACTGATGCTAGTAGTACTGAGTAGTACTTTAACACAATGAAGCTACATGTGTTAGCTGTACACAGATGCTAGTAGTACTGAGTAGTACTTTAACACAATGAAGCTACATGTATTAGCTGTACACAAATGCTAATAGTACTAAGTAGTACTTTAACACAATGAAGCTACATGTGTTAGCTGTACACTGATGCTAGTAGTACTGAGTAGTACTTTAACACAATGAAGCTACATGTGTTAGCTGTACACAGATGCTAGTAGTACTGAGTAGTACTTTAACACAATGAAGCTACATGTGTTAGCTGTACACAGATGCTAGTAGTACTGAGTAGTACTTTAACACAATGAAGCTACATGTGTTAGCTGTACACAGATGCTAGTAGTACTGAGTAGTACTTTAACACAATGAAGCTACATGTGTTAGCTGTACACTGATGCTAGTAGTAACAGGGGGCCTCTTGAAGCTCCACGCTCACGACTCATAAAGAACATTCAGGACTAGAAGCCGTTAAGCGTCACTGATCCGCTCAGCGTGGACTCTGGAGTCCGGCATTAATCCCCCGAACAACAGGGGTCACATCTGTATCCAGGTGTTAGCAGAGTCGCTACGCTAACCGGCTCCCCGTTGCTCCAGACACACACTTGAAAAGGTGAAGGACAGATTCACAGTACGATCTTGTTCAAGACCTTTCAAATGTGTTACATTGGACTAATTATTAAAAGTCAATTTGATCTGAATATTGTTCTTCATTTCCATATGATCTGGTCTTTATCTTAAATACGATTTTTATTGATTGTATTTAGTTTCTGTATCTACATAATTATTTCCTCTGGGTATCAATACATTTATTTTATTTCACTTCATAAATAAATTATAGATATCAATAGGATGTAGCTTCTCATTTATGAGCTTTCCTTTTGTCATAAATGTCAGTTTTTATTAATTTATTTTTATGACGGCATAAAAACATCAGATTTATTGATCACAATCAACGTCTGATCGATGATTGATACTTGGTAATCTGGTTTTAAAGACTCGCATCGAGATGTTGGATCTTTTGTTGATAATGTATTGTATAATATAAATACCTCTTAACACTACAATAGCCATGAGCCTCAGCGAATGTTGCTATGGAGACGAATGTGTAATCAAAGCCACAACATTGTCTCATCATCTACAAAAAGAAGCAAATGCAAATATCAACCTCCAGTTTCCCCCGCCATGTTTACCACAGCAATGCACTCTGGGACTTAGATGAGATTGCTCAGTAGTCTTTTAAGAAGACGGGACTTCTTTTTATTTATTTGAAACAAGCAAATATGTTTTTTATGTAATAAGAAAAAAAAACATTTGTTTGACACGTAATCAATAATTATTCTTACCCGGCAATGACCCGGCCTCTTCTGAACATTTTTTTGGATTCGAGACTTAAGTACAATTACTTATTGTTATTGTTATTATTAACGACGTTAATGCAAACCCATTTTAACAATGTCATTATTTTGATCGCGGGATTAACGTTATTTATTATTCTATTTTTGGCCGGGGGGGGGGGGGGGGGGGGGGGTGTCACGGTTTGGTCTCTCTTCCTGTTTTAGTTTGAAGTTTCATGTTCCTTGTGGTCCTGGGTTAACTTCACTTCCTGCCTTGTCTTGTGATTGCCTGAGTGTTTCCACCTGTGTCCAATCACCTGCACCCCCCTCGTGTATTTAAGCCCCGTGTGCCTGTTGTTCTTTGTCGCGTCATTGTCTAATGTCTCTTGTTGTTGGTGCACGTTCTTTGGTTTTTGTTTTGAATAAAGAGCACTTTGTCAGAAGACCCTGCGTCTAAGTCCTGCACCCTCGATCCCTGACAGGGGGGGGTTGAAGACTTTTTGAAATGTCAACAGGTTTGTCTGTTTATCCTTTTATTGGTAACCTCACTGTTAGGGTTCACTGTTTCTGAAATTAGAGGCCTGACTGCTTTGTTCAATATTAACCTTTGGTTTAACTGCACTGCGGGCTGAGTCTTTGCTTATATGCACTTTATCATTTTATTTTGTACCACCCTGTTTGGCAATGTTGTTTTTCAGTAAAATAAAACATTTGCATTAAGCAAGCGAATCCACTTTTACATGTTGATAAGAGCATTAAAATGAACAAAAGATTATGGAAAAGAAAACTGAAGGTACATTTAGAATAGATACAAATTATGCGATTAATTGTGATTCTTTTTGAGTTGACTATGACATAAAAGTGGCTAATCGTAAATAATTAAATATTTTAATCGTTTGATTGCGCTAATATTTACATTTGCAGCTGACGCTTTTATCCATATTATAATTAAGGTTAATACATAAATACCCAAATGAGCTTTAAATTTAAAATCCCGTAACCGTCTAACGTTTTACTGAATCGTCATGTGACGCTTGTTTCCTTGTGATCCTTGAGATGACTAGTGGGCCTGAGGTGTGATTGACAGAGGGACGCCATGTACTCACGCTTGTTGCACCGCCAGGTCCCAGGTGAGAAAGTCCATCCAACACAACAGCGACTTGCACACACACGAGGCCTGCAGCACATAGTCATCATTAAGGAGCCATGGTCACAAAAAGCATAATATTTAATATATCTCACTGATAGAGACAAACTGCTCAGACTTTAGCTTTTTCTTTTTCAGTATATAATATTTATTTTTCTATTTTCTTATAACCCAGCATCAAAATGAAATCTGTTTTTTCCTCCACTGGTCACCTAGAAGCCTGAAGATGCGTTATTTCATATTTATGATTAATGAAAACAGGTCCCAGCTGCACGCTGTGAGCCTTCTGGGAAAAGGAGTCAATTAGCAGATCAACACTGGGTGCAAATAAGCCTCCCCCCCACAGCCATCATGAGATGGTCATCACAGCTGTGTGTAACAGGAAGTATGTGTGTGATTGGTTGTTTACAACGTCACATGATCAGAAACATCAGTGACGTCATCACCCCTGACTTTTATGTTTGGACTCAAAATGACAGGAATGTTTACGATAAGGGGGACATGTGACCTGAGGATCAACCTGAAGCCTTACACAAGGTCACATGGTCACGAGGTTACGGGTCCCCGTAGCAGAGCTGGTCCTCACGAGGACACCAAAAGCAAGACCTGCGTGTGTCTCACAGGACTTTGAAGTCAAAATTGACTTTTTCCTCTTTTCACACACTCATACAAACTTCTTCAACACACACACACACACAGTGTATAAACCCAGTCAGTAAATTCACAGTGTTGTGTGTGTGTGTTGACTTTGCATCCATCACTTGACTGTCAGACCTGCGCTTGAGGCTGGTTTGACACACACACACACACACACACACACACACACACACACACACACACACACACACACACACACACACACACACACGTACATACAATTTGACACATTGCTGGGGCGTCTGCAGACGCACCTGACAGATGCTGATTGGTGGGATGCTTCATGGTTACACAGACACACAAACACACACACACAGACACACACACACCGAGGTCGTTTTGAGTCACTTGGTGGATGTTTTGATGTATTTGTTTGTCTTCCTCGTTTCTGTCTCTTTACTCTTTTTCATTAACTCAAATCTACGAATACACACAGCAGCAACGACCCCCCCCCCCATGTGTTGAACAGCTTGAGCCTCTTAACGCCCCCCCCCCCCCCCCCCCCCCCCTGTGCCGGCTGAATCAAAAACAAACAGGCCCCATTCAGACAAAAGAGAGGCCCTCAGGGGTCACATGACAATGAGCCGCCCCAGAAACAGGACGTGATTTCATGATTCTTATTGATGAATGTGGAGAGTTTGCAGTCTGGATGCTGAGTGTGCAGTCTGATGGAGGCCTGGACTGGGACCAGTGGCCCCCAGGGACCCCCCCTTCATTCAGTATGTATTACGATGTATTGACCAACAACTGACGGTTCATAGATTTAAACACTTTAAAAACACAAAGAATGTAGGCGTTTCATTGTTGTTGTTATTTTAAATATTGCTAAAGTGATCTGAAGGAAACAAAGAGGCTTCTCTAAACACGTGATCGATCCGCTCACCCGTTGACAGCCGCGCTCCCGGTGCCGCGCGTCCTCGCGGCGGGCCGCACGCCTCCCTCCTCCCGGGGGGGAGGATGCTGAGCTGCGGTGTGAAGAGTTAAAATCCACAAGAGCCACGGAGAAAGGCGCATGTTGATCGATAGCAGATAGAATCAATGTGACGGATCGATGGAGCTTCCCGGGGGGGTCCGGCTCTCCACTTCGCGAGTCTGACTCATTGGAAGTTTTCTCTCATTCATCATGAACTCCGATATCTGCCTTCGTTGTGCTGTCAGCCAATAGGAGCAGAGAATAGCAGCTCCTCCGCTCCCATTGGCTGACAGCCGGAGAGCCTCCGAATAGCCAATCAGAAGCCAGCATGGGGCAACGTATTCAGGCTTTTACATAATTGTATATTTTAAGATCTCACTGAGGAAAATGGGGTATTTTGTGATTTGAGTTAAATGTTGTTGTTTTTTTTATATCTGAGAATTTAGATTTAGATCAATGGTAATGATAAAAACGAAATATCAGAAGCATAGTTTAAACCCCCTAAAAAACTCATCATATGATAATTATTATGAATATGAACATATACAAGTTTATGTTAATCCGTAAAATAACTGTCAGTAAAAAGTACAATATGTCCCTCTGAGATGTGGAGAAGTAGATGGAGATATAAGAACGACATGGACATATTTCAGGGAAGTTTTAGTCAGAAACTCCAAAATGTTCTTTGGTTTCAGCTTTTTCATGAATCATGTTTCATATTTGGGTTTGGTCATAAAATAAAGAGCTTTATAGAGAGTGAGTTTAATAGAAAAAAGGCGTTGTTAGTTGCAAAATTACCAAAAATATACATTTTTAAGTAAATTGTTTAAACCTGAATTCAGGTTTCTAATTTAACCCTGAATGCCACACAAAAAATACAGAAACACGTTTAGTGGAAAAAATGTAAAAAATAAAACAGTGAGACCACCAGCAGATGGAAACCAGCTGAACCAGATCAAGGACCAGTAGGACCAGTAGGTGAGCGCTGCTTCGTGTCACCTTCACGCAGTCAACAGAGGGTTTCTAGGTTTTCATTTTTACTTGTTTCTTCATCAAATATAGAAAACCAGAGACAATAATTATCTATTAAAGCATGAGAACCAAACTATGTTCATTAGATGTGGAATTATGTGAATAAACGTCACATTGAAAATACAATTCATTTAAGCGTCTGCCAAAAACTTAAAATGTATTATAATTTATTATGACACTGATGTTTAACTACAGTATTAGAAGTAATATCACAGTATAACTACCATGATACAAGTGGAAGTCCTGCCTTCAACAGCCAAGTCAAAAGTATTATGAACCCTGAGCAGAGTAATATGATTAAATACGTTGATTCATCACTTCAATGCCTTTATATTCTGCTGGTAATTTAATAAATAATACACTGTGTATTAGTTCATTCATTTGTTGTGTAGTACTGTAGTACACTAACAAATATTTCCTAGTGAGCAAACTAAACAAAAGTACTTAAATACAATAAAATAGGATTATAAAGTTTGCAATCATTTGTTCATGCAATAAAACAAATCTTTCCAGAAGATCATTAAAATATGGCTGTAAAATGCTGCTGTTGCCATGGTGACACGTCAGCTGATTGGCCGTAAAGAAGACAACTAGTCACACAAACTTTAAAATATAAACTGATAAACACTTTTAGGTAAAAAATTCTTAGACTGATGCCACAAGGTTATAAAAAGTAAAAAAAGGTTTAACTTCACTTTTTTTGCTCCGGTTTGGTCCACGTGATCAATCAATATTTAATATTTCTGTGACAGATTTATTAATTTCCCCTCATCAACGTTTAGTAGAAGCAAAAGACAAAGGATTTATTGATCAGCTGTAGCTCGCTGCTGCAGAGGAAGTACTCACATCTTACTTCAGCTAAGAAGTACTACCACAGTGTAGAAATACATCAGTAGTATCTCATTATGCAGAATAATATATTAGAATATTAAAGTGTTTGTCACCTAATTCATTTTAATACCTTCATAAACTGGTAGTTTAGTATATAATATTACATAATTTATTAGATATAAAAAAAATAATTTATATAACCATCCCACGATATTATTTCCTCATCCTCAAAATTATTTTCATGAAGATATTAAAAAAACATTGAAGTATAAATCTAACATCTGCGTGTTTTACATCCAGTACACGAGGGACCAGTAGCCTCCTTTACAGGGCTAGCATTAGCTTAGCGGGCTACAGCTGATAGCATCCAGTGTTCCACTTTCCACAGACTCATTTGACTCATTGATCGAGGGTACTGATCAGTGCGGCTTCTGAAGGACCAATCAGAAGCTGGTCTCGTTCATGTGTGGTTTGGGGCTGGTGGGCGGTCCGGGGGCGGGGCTCTCCGGACTTGCCAGGCTCTCAGGGGAAGACGGGGCGTCGGCGGGCGCACTGGAGCGCGAGGGGCTCACGGCTGCAGGGGCGGAGCTGGTTGGGGGAGTGGGCGTGGTCTTGCGGATTGAAAGCGGCGGGGTCAGCGCCGATGACGCGGACGGGACGGGGGGCGGAGCTCCTGGGGAGTGGCGTGCACAAGGCGACACGGAGAAGGTGGTGGGGGTCCTGAGGCCGAACCTGGCCTCTAACTCAGTGCACACTGCTACGCTCCGCCTCATGCCCTCAAACCCCGACGGGACCCCGAACCCAGAGCCCGCCGCCACCTCTGACCCCTTGGCGAGCTCCTGGCAGCGCTCCACGAAGCTCCCCCTACGCACGGACCCCCACTCCCGGTCCCGGTCCTGGTGCCTGGTGGGTCGGGGGCTGCCGGTGTGGCTGTGGCTGGGGGCGTAGGCGGGGATGTTGAGGGCTGGCAGCCCGCAGATGGGGGGGTCCCGTACGGGCTTGGTGAGGGGCACAGCCTGCCGGGGGAGGCTGCCGCACAAGGAGGGGGTGGAACCCGATGCCCCTCCTCCTCGCGGCCCGGCCGCCGAGTGGAGACGGTCCATCCTGAAGACGTCGGTGAGCTGAGAGTGGAGACTGGAGGGGACAGGAAGTCACATGGGTCAACCACCACCACCACCACCACCACATGGGCGGGGCTTGTGCCAGAGGTTACCTGCAGGTGGAGGCTCTCGGTGTGCTGTCAGGTGTTCTGGTCAGAGCCAAGTCACACTGGTCCAACAGCTCCAGAAGCTCCTCCTCCGTCGGCCCGCCCAGCGCTACGAAACGAACCAATCAGAGCCCAAATCACTCCCCTGACCAATCACAGGGCTCGCAAGATGTCAAGCATTTACGAGAGACAAAGACTCTGACCTCTGATGTCGACCTTCCCGGCGATCTCCATCGCGGTGGTCAGGTCCCACATCTGGATGCTGCCGTTGCCATGGCCGCTGAAGAGGTAGCGCCGCGGCCGAGAGCCGATGCGGCTCGAGCCCTCGCACTCGTGGACCATGAAGGCCGTGATGGAGGTGGTGTCCACCGAACGCACCTCGCACACCCTGACGGAGGGACACACCGTTCAATGCCCGATGTCGTTCTTTATGCTCTGATTTGAAGGAGCGATGTCTCGCTCACCTCTTCCCGTTGGAGGACAGCCTCACGTAGAGTTTATCTGTGTCCGGTACCACTCTCTGGATGAACACCTGCTGGTCGTCTCTCTCTCCGTACGGACCTGAACACACCAGCCACTCATCAGCCCCCGTGACCTTTGACCCCGCCCTGACCACTTCCCCATTCACATGGATTAGCGTGACTTCTGCTGGTCTACAGCGCCAATGCAGGAGAGACCAGTAAGAGAGCATCTAAAGAGGGTGACTGTTTGAACACAACTCCTAAATAAAGCTTTGACCTTTGACCCCACCCACCCTCCCTACCCACCTATCTCCGTGCCGGCGCTGCAGCCTCCGTGTCCGTCCACGTCCTCCAGGCTGAGGATCTTGAAGGAGGTGAGCGGCGTGGAGCCCGGCTGGGTGGAGATCATCCCCCTGAACCGGGTCACCGTCCACGTCCGCACGTGGTTGTTGTCGGCACAAACTGACGGAGGAGGACGGAGGGACAAAGTGACGAGGAGGCCACCTACCCGAGACCCGGTTCCCAGAGGACGAGTGCATGACACGAGGTGTCCGTACCTGAGATGAGGTGCTTCTCGGAGAGCATGATCTTGGTGACGGGGCTACGGTGGACTGAGAAGGTCTGGAAGAGCTGCGGCCCCGAGCCGACCGTCTCTGGGTGCTGGACGATGACTCGGACCGACCCGGAGCTGGTCCCATACGCAATCTCGATCCAGTTCCCACTGTCACCTGATCACAGGACCACCACATTCACTACAAGTAGAAGTAGTATTTCAAAGCAGTACTTTGAACGGTGTCTTAGTCCTTACTGGTTTTGGGGGTGAGGTAGACGCTGAGAGCGGTGATGGCGTCTTCGGTCGGGTCTCGGTACAGCTCCGTCACCAGCAGGTCGTTGTCCTTCATCCTCAGAGGAAACTTCTGCACATCTGACAAACCAATAAACCGCTCAGGCACGTTTTCATTGGCTTCTGATTGGCTCTTTGCCCCCTTTAGGCGCATAAACTTCCAAGTGGTATCTCAAAGAGCTCGTAACACCGTACTGCCCAACTAGAGCCACGCTCGGGAGACGCTTAGAGTCTTAACAAGTAGGATGGGATCCAGAACCTTCAGTCATCAAGCTCCTCTTTAGGAGCAGATTCATTCAGCTCATTTATGACTTTCCTCTTATAGTTGGTGCTGGCTCAGGTTAGTCTGGACCAGCCCTTAGTCAAGCTGCTGTAGGTCTACACAGCTGGAGGAGCTCCTCTCACAGGATCCATGGTGCTGCTGCTGCTTCTAACACTTTTATTAGTCAGATTACTGTCAGCATGATGCAGATCAGGCTTCCCCTCCCCACACGGTGGTTCTATCTGATGCTCACACTCCAGTTGTTGGGACTCACCGATGTAGTAGATGGATCCGTTGTTGCAGCCCAGGATCAGGAAGGAGCCGGCAGTGTCGTAGCTGCTGATGGGAACCACGTCCTGGTTCTGCACACCACAGAAGAAGACCAAAGAGAAGGTCACTTAAAGCACTTTATTCCCGGACAAAGCCAGCAATGTGACAGAGAGCGGCTCCACCCACCTGCCAGTGTTTGGTGACGGCGTTCCAAACCCCGACCTTCCCCGTGTGGCTGGTGGCGATCAGCTGGTTACCAACGAAGAAGAGCGCCTCCACCGGCACATTCAGGCTAAAGACTCCTGCGGGACGACAGAGTTCTTCTTCTCTATGTGACTTTTATACGCTGGGACCAGAACCAGCGGCTGATGGTTGTGGAGACTTTTACATCATGGATCCAGACTCCATTGAGCAAACAAGTCATTTAAAAGTGATGATTTCCATCACTCAGGTCCTCCTTTATTGTGAGAAAATCTCTATATTTGGGGTTCAAGTAGGTTTCCCTGGAGATAAGCCCCTCCCCCTTTCCGGTACAAATAAAAAGAAGGATCAGAAATAACACCGGAGTAGTTTGGGGTAAACGTACATTTAAAGATCTTTTTCTTCTTTTATCTTCATCCTCTTTTCTCAGAACATTCCATTTCTTCTGAACCTCCACAGCAGCGTCGGAGTTGCTCACCGATTTCGTTGCCGTTGCCGTCGGGGCAGATGGCCCAGAGGATGATCTCCGTCCCCGCGGCAACCGCCACCATCTTGTCGTTGTCTCCCAGAGAGCCGGCCATCACTTTGGCGTTCAGCGCCACGCGGTCGATGACCCAGTCGAGGCGAGGAGAGGTGAAGACCTGCTGCCACCCGGTGGATTCCTTCACCCTGAGTGTGTGTGTGTGTGGGGGGGGGGGGGGGGTTATTCTGATCTGATACTTCTTTCCGTTTCTGACTCAAACTGATCAGCAGAGATTATTGATTGTATATCATGATCTGCTGTAGGTTTATAATATTATTGTTGTTGTGTACCTGTAGCAGACGACAAACTGTGCGTAGGCCACAGCGATCCAGTTGTGATGCCCACAGATGATGCGGACCATGCCGGTGTCTGATAGCTGACCTGCGCACACACACACACACACACACAGGTTAATAAAGCACTCTGGTGTGTGTGTGTGTGCGTGTCTCTTTGTGCGTCTCCCTGTGTGCGCCTCTACCTCCGGGGGTCCTCTCCTCCGTGCTGGCTCTTCCGAGGATCCCGGCGTTCCCGAGGTTCGGGGGCATCGTGTTGCTGCGTCTGACCGGCGCTCGCTCCACGGGCCCAACCCGGCCCGCCATGAACTGTGACCCCGCCACGCTGTGCCGGTTGCGGCGCTTTGCCGGGTAGACTGAGACAGGAAGTGGACACGTCACATGAATGAATAACAATTACTAATCATATGATTTATGAATAAACAAATCCGACATGGAACTGGCATATCAACCAACCGAAAATAAAAATGAAATAATTATAAATTAATTAGACATGGACAAATTAAAAGATAAATCAGATGAATAAAACGCAATATATATTTATTTTTCAAACAAATTAAATGAAAAACACATTTGTGAAATACACATTATGGGTGAAGTAAAGATGAATGACCAAAACTTTGAAACATTTAAAGAATAATGAATGAGTCACATTTAAGCTTTTTGGTTAAATCAGGAACAACAGATGATTTGTGTTAAATCAAACAAACTCAAGACAGTAAAACACTAACAATCTGTAGCACTTAAACTGTACTTATAACGGCTCTATACCATGTTTTGAAACTGCTTATTTGATGAAATTGTACTTTCTTGTTACTTGTTCTGAGTTTGTATCTCTATGTGGAAATGCACTTATTGTACGTCGCTTTGGATAAAAGCGTTTTACAGTGATGTAAAAAAACCTATAATATTTCTAAAAAAAAAAAAGCTCTAAAAACAAATGTAAAGAGTATAAAGGGTGTTTGTTTGTGTCCCCCACCCTGCTAGTGTGCATCATACATAACAGGTGGTGTACCTGGGGGAGGCAGGTAGCCGTTGAACAGCACGTTTCCACAGGAGGACCGGTCCAGCTCGTCACACAGCTGCAGCTTACGCACTGTGAGCACACCACTGTCCATCAGACACACAGCAGCAGGTACGAAGGAACAACATTTAAATACACGTCATATGAGAATTTAATGTCTGAGTAACTGCCTGGTTCGGTCTCACATCAACTGAACCCCCCCGTGGTGCCTTTACTGCCCCTCCAGACACTCTGTGCCTCTCACCCAGCGGCGTGATGCCGTAGAACTCGGCCTCGTGCATGAGCATGTGCACGCTGATGGTTCGGGGGTGCAGCTCTTTGGTCCGGAGGAAGTTGAGGATGGTGGCAAACAGGGAAGGGTCTCTGTCGATGAAGATCTGCACAAACAGACGCGTGTCAGCACACACACACACACAGGTGTAAAGTAGATGAATGTATTAACTCACAGCTCCGGTTTCATCCTTCAGGGTGGAGATCCGGCCGCTCAGAAGACTGAAACACAGGAGGACATTCTGTGAGTGAACGGCTCCACGTTACCGCCGCCGTAAAATTGCTTAAGTATGGATCGGAGTCCGGTAACGAGTGTTTCTCTCTCACACACACGCACACACACACACCTGGAGAAGAAGGAGTCAGGAACCCAGGTGAGGGTCTGTCGGGAGGTGCTGAACCTGTCAACAAACAAAGCCCTCATCGTTAGCTTCTTCTCTTCAGAGTTATTACGTCCGGTCCTTTAAGTGAATATAATCAAAAATACAGGTATTTTTCACTTCTTTATAGTTTATAGGCTTTACTTTGCCCTCAAATGCTCTGTGTAAGTTATATCACGTTATAACTTATAACGTGTGTGTGAACATTAGCTCAGAGGACTTGCTAGGTAGCATTAAGTTAGCTAACAATACGTATGATAAAGCGTCACTTTTGTGTGAATAAACTAGTTTAAGTGAAGTTTTTTATTGGTAAACGGTTAACCAAAGAGGAATTCGCGTGTTTGATGGTTTGTATTTGTGTTTAAACTCATTTAAATTAACTGTTAACACGCTTTATTAGCAGCGTTAGCGGTAACTTAGCATTAGCCAGCCGGAGGATTAGCTCACACCGAAACTTTCCGCGGCTCCTCACCTCTTCCCCCCGACGTTCAGGTGGATGATGTCCCCACTCCTCGCGCTGTGGGACATCATCTGCAGGTTTAGCTGCTCCTTAAAAGAAAAAATAATAATTCTATTTTAATCCATTTTAGAGGATGAAGTCATTTTCCGTTCTTGTTTTCATCTCAACTTCCGGTCCCGCAGGGAGGAGGTAAAACGCGGGGTGGATCTCTGGATCCGCCGGAAAGAGGTTTTTAAATAAATGGGTTTATTTACTTGTACATGTATTAAATGTGGTAAAAATCCAATATAACAAATACCCCTGCAGATAAATAAATATTTGAAAACATGTAGAAAAGTATTGTGACAACCACATTCATTTCATACAAAGGAAAATGTTGTTTTTTGGTTCATGCCAATAAGTTATCCAAAAATATAAAACATCTGTTTTTAAACACATTTTTCAGTGTTAGACAAGATGAAAGTGTTTAGAGTGATTATTGTGACCAAAATAACAGTAATATTTCATATTTATATCTTCAAAGGCTTTAATCTAATGAAAGATCAGCTCTGTGTGCAGCCGAGCAGATGTTCTCTGATGCTCCTCAATCTTCCTTCCTCCCTTTGTCCTCCAGATAACCTCTATATATATGATATGAGATATATGCAGGGTTTATATCGTAAGTGACTTTCTTTTCATGTTAAGTCACATTGATTAATTTCAGTTTATCCTGATTAACTCATCATTGAGAAAGAAAATGATTAAACAAAAAGATTATATCAGCAAGGACATAGGAGATTAGGAGGAGAGGAGACAACCGAGGAAAAAGGAAAAGAGGAAGGCACAGAAACCGAGAGGCAGGGGGCCAGAAACAGGAAGTAGAAGTCCACTCTTTACAGGACTGCTGTCTGAGGGAGACTCCACAACTGCATGCCCAGAAGGTCCAGAAGGTGAGTCCACTCTTCTCTTGGTTAACGAGCTCAGCAGGAAGTCATGAAGAAGAACGTAGAGAGTCAGTCAGTAACTGTTTAATCAGAAACGTGTTGAGTCATAACTATAAAATTAACTTTGTCTTTCAGCATCAGAAAGCTTCAGGCTCCTGAATCTGTTCCTTTCAAAGTAGAATAACTTGTTAAAAACAAGCAGACGAAAGTCCAACGTCGGAGCCGTGAGTTCAATGATTTAAACGTATAATGATAAATATCTATTTAAATGATTCATGTAAATCATACTTCCCATTTAGTGCTGCATCCATCGAGTGTGTGTATTTAGAAATAAACAACCCATATGAAAATACTACATTACATCAATAACTTATGATAATAAATCATATTCAGATTATCATTCATTCGTTCATTTTTTTGGTGGTTTCATTATTTTACGATTAAATTAACATATTCAATTAATGAAATATCAAGTCAACATTTTTCTATACACAAACATGGTAAAAATAGATTTCTATTCATCAACATAAATACATACATATATATTTAAACAAGTGTTTATATGTAAATACAATATATATAATATATATATATATATGTATATATATGATTCATGGATTCAGAGAAGCTGGTGTAAAAGCAGATGTGAAAATGACTTTGTGACTTAAATAAACATGACGTAGCATTTTCAAACCTGCTTTATTCTTTGCATTCATGAATCATATTTATTTGAATATTTTAAAGGGAAAGCAGCAAACTTCCACAGAAGAGCGAAGAGGAAGCAAATCATCAAAGATTCTTTCACTAAAGCTTAAAATAGTTTCTACAACATTACCGACACATTGTCAGTGACATAGTACTATAAACTGTATTTTATATTGTATCAATATAAACTATTTTATATGATTATAAACTCTGAACAATGACTTGAACTAAAAATGCTGCATCACTTCCTGTGAAAGCAGAACTTCTGTGAGGAGACAATCACAAGGTTTCATTGTTTCATCATCGGAGAAGCAGAGAAACTCCTCCTGCTCCTCCTGGTGTGCTCAGGATGAAGGAGGTGTTTGAGTAGGAGGAGGATGTGATCACCAGGAAGCTCTCTGTTTGTTCACGTGTCTCCGTGGAAACAGAAGCTCCTCTTTAGGTAAACGAAGGAGTTTTTGAATCTGAAGATCTGAAGAGAGGAAAGAAAACATGTTGACAGACGACTTCTTCTCCTCGTCCTCCTCCTTCCTCTTCTTCAATCCTTCCCCTTCTTCTTCTTCTTCTTCTTCTTCTTCTTCTTCTTCAAGCAGCTTGGTGTTCAGAGGTCAATAAATGATTATAAAACAAACCAATCCGCAGCATAAAGCGTTTGTATCTAATATTTAACAATCGTTGTGACGAGAATGACTTTTATCATCTGTGATCACACAATGTTCACACGGCGTTGTTGGTTTTTCCCCAGCGATGGACCCCCTTAACTCCTCCCACCTCCCCACCAACCAATCAGAGCTCAGCAGCACCTTCACCCAGCACGTGCTGCCGCCGCTCTACCTGCTGATCTTCGTGGCGGGCTCGTGCCTGAACGGCGTGGCCGCCTGCGTCTTCTTCCGCGTGCCAAGCGACTCGGGCCTGGTGGTGTACCTGAAGAACATGGTGGTGGCGGACCTCCTCATGCTCGCCTCCTTCCCCTTCCGGCCCGCGGCCCAGCTGGGCCTCGGCGGCTGGCGCCTCCACGTGGTGATCTGCCGCTACACCTCGGTGCTCTTCTACTCCTCCATGTACGCAGGGATCCTCTTCATGGGCCTCATCAGCCTGGAGAGGTACGTGAGGATCGTGAAGAACGCCTCCTCCTCCTCTTCCACCTCCTCCAGGTGC
Organism: Pungitius pungitius; assembly: GCF_949316345.1. Taxonomy (NCBI): domain Eukaryota; kingdom Metazoa; phylum Chordata; class Actinopteri; order Perciformes; family Gasterosteidae; genus Pungitius; species Pungitius pungitius. The sequence goes on from NC_084902.1 coordinate 806,101, forward strand.
AGCAGGGCGCCCCCGCTGCACCTGCTGCAGAGCGTGGGCTTTGCCCGCATGCTGGCGCTGCTCAGCTGGGCCCTCCTGCTGGCGTGCGCGCTGCCCAACGTGGTTCTGACCAGCCGGCCCGCGGACGCGGAGACGTCGCGGCGCTGCATGCAGCTGAAGACGCCGCTGGGGGTCAGCTGGCATCGCGCCTCCACCCTGTTCAACGTGGGCCTGTTCTGGGTCACCCTGCTGGTGCTCGCCTCCTGCTACGCCTCCATTGCACGCCGGGTCTACCGCTCCTACCGCCGTGTGGGCTGCCGCCGCCGCAGCGACGCGTGCCACAAGTCCAACCGCAGCATCTTCACCCTGCTGGCGGTGTTCCTGGCGTGCTTCGTGCCGTACCACGCGTGCCGCGTGCCGTACACCCTGAGCCAGATGCCCGGCGCCGGCTTCAGCCGCCACAGCCGCTTCCTGCTCTTCCAGCTGAAGGAGGCCACGCTGTTCCTCTCCGCCCTCAACGTCTGCCTGGACCCCCTCATCTACCTCCTTATGTGCCGCACCTTCAGGGAGGCGCTGCTCGGGAAGGGGAGGGCCGCGGGGCCCACGGGGGCCACGGGACAGAGCCTGAGCCTTATCTAAGAGGTGGGGGGGAAGAGAGAGGGAAGGAGCTGAGGAGTCAAGGGGTCAAGGAGAGGAGACAAAAGAAGAGGGGACTAGAGATGAGGCGAGGAAACCAGGAGAGAAGAGGACACGCCTTAACAGACTGTCGTGTGTAAATGAAGTCTATAAAAGACGAGTTGTCAGTGAACGCATCGCCTCTGTTTCTGGAGAACACAATAGAAACTGAATTCATTTATATAAAATATAATATTAAATTATAAGCTGGTCTTTAAATAATGCATTTACATATATGAATTAATTAATTAAATTACTAATTTAAACACAGTGAATTATTTAAGTTACTAATTTAAATATAGCTAATTTTTTTAATGATCTTTTATTTATAGTTCATTATTCTTCTGTGATCATCTTGGTGTCATTATAAGACACTTTCAATCAAGTAATTGGAAATGATAAATGAAAAATGTATAGTTGTAAATAAATGTTTGATGATTCGTTGGTTGGAGTTTGAGATGAACTTATTATAACTTATCCTGAGAGAACAGGAAGTGGCTCAGACTGTTGTGATGTCACATCCCTGTGACTCCGGGGGAAGTCAGCTGATCTCATTTTTGTGGTGTCCCCGTGTTTACCCACACTATATCCATCACATTATATTCATAAAATGTAATAAAATATTCAATTAAATTCATTTTATTTTGTATTTTCCTCTGTCCCCAAACCCTCACATCGGCACAGGATAAACTCCCCAAAATATGAAAAAACCCTTCAATGGGGAAAAAAGGGAAGAAACCTTAGTGAGAACGTCAGAGGAGGATCCCTCTCCCGGGATGGACAGACTGCAATGGATGTCATGTGTACAGAATCAACAATGTAAAAGATGTACAATACATTCAACTCCTCTAACAGAGATGATACAAGTAATTGCAAGTAGCAGAAGAGGTGTACGGCAGGACCACTGCAGGGACAACCTCCATCAGATAGAACCACCATCCACAGAGGCTTCTGTGGGGAGGGAGAGCAGAAAGATGTTGGTTTATGATGACAGTAATATGAATCATATTTAAAGTAATGATGATGGCAGCAGCAGGTGTCAGCAGAGCCATGAGCCAGGAGTCAGAACCGGGGTCCGGACAGAACTAAAATATCTCCATAATGTAATATACTTACATTCAATACAATGAAATATACTATAATATAAAACATAATATAATTAAATATATTATATTATATATTATCATAACATATTATGATAACATATAATATAATAAAACAAAACTGTATATTATACTTATCAAACATACCATAATACTAAAATATAGATACATATACAATACATATACTATTATAATAAAGCATAAAACATCATACAATATTTTATACTGTAATACAGTGCGTTTGTGTTAATTGATGCTATACTAACTGAAACTGATCATAGCAGGTTTGAAACTTGCTGTGTTTTGTTTCTAGCGGGACAAAATGTGGTCCTCCCGTCACAGGGCCATTTATTTTGAAAGGGTTCCACAGGACGTCTCTGAGTGCGAGTGACAGACGTGTAGTTGCAGTCCGAGGCCAACAGAGGGCAGCATGCACACGTTATCTTACAGTAAATATTTGTTTCAATACAAATTTATTCAATTTAAAGACAGACACAACCTCATACCAAAAAATAGTTGAAGGACATTTGTTGTTCCAGCCAGGAAACACATTGATGCTGTTCTCCAAACATGAAGCTTAGCTTAGTTTAGCTTAGCAAAGGGAAACAGTCAGATCCTCATGTACATGATGTGTATTTTAATGTTTAATTTGTACAAAAACAAACAAAAACATGTAAAAAGCATTCTCTATCCATTTTTCTCTTTAAAACAAAAGTTTATACAACATTAACATCATCTGTGTGTTTCTAGTGTGTCTGTTTGTTTGTCTGTGTCTGTCTGTCTAACTGAGTGTGTGTGCGGTGTGTGTGTGTGTGTGTGTGTGGGTAACCAGCACCATTTTCAGGCTTCCTCATCTCGCAGTAGGAGGAAGTCCGATATTTTGTTTCCCATTAGAGATTCAGACGGACAGGTGAGTACTTCAGGTAATTCTTTTTACTTGTGTAAAAGTATCTATAAACACAAAAGTGAGTTAAGTGAGTGTTTAGCTGATATTTACATACTTTATTCAAGGAAGTGTTGATACAATCATGTAAAAATACTGTTGAATAAAATCCTACTACAGTGAAAGTCCACCATTACTATCAGCTTTGTAGTAAATAGATATTCATGTAGTAAAGATAAATTGTGATCTCTTCTTTGCGATGATGTCATATCATTTATGTATTTCTCAGAATGATTGTTTCATATTTGTTCACCGGATTTTAGTAAAACAAATCTTTCTAAAGTCATTAGGAGCGCTGATGTCTGGAGGAGGAGCCACGAGCCGCAGACACACCTGTGAATCCTTCTGTCTGATCGGTCTAACAAGCTTTGTGGAGACTATTATGTTATGCACTGCAACTTGGTCACAAGGTGTTGACAATGTCAAATCTTGATAAAACGCTTGTCTGCGATTAAGTTTGGGGAAATGAAGTAGGGGGATTGAGAGACGGAGTCAGATTTTTATGGTGAACGCTAAATTTACGCAAAAATTCGCTGTATGTGCAATTTTTGCTGCCATCATCATTATCACTGGCTTTGACATTCGTCCACCAGAGAAAGTATTCAAAGTGCGTCATTCAGCATAATAAATGTTGGTTTCCCCGGTGGTTCCCGTTGCTGCAATTCCGAATCAGTCCACTGGGAGTCGCACTGAGTGAGTAAGCACATGAGAAACACTGAGATTGGTACACACCAGCTGCCACTTTCCCATCACGGCACTCCAGGCAGCAGCGCTCACTCCAAAATGACTGGAAGGCGAAGTGTAGCAACGATAGGAGACTTGGAAGTTGTCACAGATTCTGTCCAGTCCGTGTAGTCAATTTGTGTTTTACCCCCCCCAGGAGATCCGGGACCATGAGCGACCTCGGCGACCTCGAGGCCTCCTCAGAATTCAACCACACCAACGGGAGCGCTCCATCTGACTGCGGGCGCATCAACAAGCCGGCCCGCGTCTTCTTCCTGCTGGTCTACACGCTAGTGTTCTTGGCGGGCCTGCTCCTCAACGGCTTCACACTGAAGGTCTACTACTGCCGGACTGGGAGGCAGCAGCGGGGGTCGGACATCGTAACGGTCTACCTAAAGAACCTGGCGGCAGCCGACTTCCTGGTCAGTCTTTGCCTGCCTGTCCGGATCGCCAACTATGCCGCCGGCTCTGTTTCTGTCCGCTGGGTCTACTGCACCTTTGGTGCCTCTGCCTTCTACCTGAACATGTACGCCAGCATCCTGTTCATGGGCTACATTGCGGCCAACAGGTAGGAGGTCGTCTCAGCTCTTTATTTTGTCTTTGTTAGCGAGGGTGTAACGGTCAGATTGACACCTCACATGTGCATGTTACACTAAAATCCACAGCCAGCAGCTTGTTAGCTTAGCATAGAGAGAATGCACTTCTATGCTGTCCCACATTCTGTTACGCAACAATTTATTGTTGAATTGTCTTTATGTAAATTAAAACAATAAAATCAGGTGTGAGGCAACAAAAAACAGAGATATTCTAAATAATATTTTGTATGCGATAAATAACGTAATATAATAGTTAGGCTCTTTATTAATTTCTTTTGTATTATATTGTGATCTCTCTTTTGAATGTGCATGTGAGTGATTCCAGCTCAATGATACATTCATTCATTGTTATTGTTGTGTATTGACGAGGCGAACCACATCTTGCGTACTGTTCACGTCTTTATTCAGCCATTGCGTACAGAGCATGCGCGCCTCAACAACCACAGAGAGGCCTTGTTCACTGAAGTCCAAAAAGCATTTCCAACAACAATACTAAATGTATTCAATATACCACATTATTACCCTTTTAACTGACATCTAACATTCTTGACTGAAACAGCAAACACAACTAACATCTAGCAAAATCCCCCTAGGTCAAGGTATGTGTGTGTATGTGTGTGTGTATGTCTTAGGGTTGTCTGTCCGAGTCTGAGCGAAAGGATACAATCCGGTCTACAGGTATACGGTCTTATGGCATATATCGCGTGTGTGGTTTATTCACTAGGTTTCAGCGCCTGAGAGCCACTGGTTTCGGGTGCAGAAGCTCTGTTGTCGGTTAGTGGTTACCACTTCCTGAAAATTGCTGCCAGTTACATATACAGTATATCTATATCCGGTTCAGCAAGAACTCCATGACGTCTGTGCACCGCGTCAGAGTCCAGCTCTCTGACTACAGAGATTCCACGTGTGACTCCCGCGACACAGCGTCGTCTGCATCAAAGATCCAGCCTGCAGCTGTGCGGCCATGATGATCTTTTTGTTTCTTACGTACTGTCTCCTTGATACAACGCTTTAGGAAATCCAATCTTCTCCAGATATGACAGTGAAGAAACAGATCAACTGTGGACAGTCCAGTGGTGCAAACTGCAGCAGGAACAGTGAGATCTCGTCCTTGTGCTTGCTCACAAGTTTTTTCATACCTGTCTTGAATGTCTGTACATATTGCTCGGACAGACCATTTATTGCTGGATGCCCTGGTGCACTTGTGGGTGTACACAATTTCATTCTGCTAGGCGAACGTCTGTAACTGATCTGATGTAAATGTGGTTGGTTGGTTGAGGCAGAAAATACGAAGCAAACAGTCTCTTGAGCCTGGTGATTGTTGCTTAGGATGTGATCTGTGATCTACAAAAGACCTTTGATACAAAATGACTTTGCGTGTGAATCCACCACTACCGGGAACATGTGGTTCAGGAACGGTCCAGCAAAGTCTGTAACTCAAAGTCGCTAGGCTGCATCCTAGTAGCCTCCAGCCTTCAGCAGCCTTCATAGACCTGAGCTGGTCCTCCAACAACTCAGTGTTCATTTCGTTGACAAAAACTATGACGAAAAATATTCACTAACAACCTTTTTCCCATGACTAAGACGAGACGAAAACGGATCTTTAAAAAATAAAAACTACAACTAAATCTATGCTAACTTTCATTAACAAGACAAAGTCACAATACTTTTCTAACAGACATGGGCAACATACGGACCCCTTACTGCGGGCCGTAACGGCGGTTAAGTGTCATAATGTCACTGTGGGGGCAGCGATGGTTCTTGTGCACCGATAAGGGCACGACGACTATTTTACGCTTCGGTGAGGGTGAGTGTGCGCTTACGTGGTTTAGCTCAGCTGTCTCAGTTTAGCTAACTGTTAGCAGGCTAAAGCCGAGAACTTTATGCGTAGAGATGATGACTGGTTTAAAAGCTCGGGGCTGGTCGGCCAGCAGAGATGTTCCTGTGGACCTTGGGGCTCCGCTTTCTGGCGACGGGAGCCAGTGTTTCGAGAAACGCTCAGTTCAACCAGTTCATATGCCACATCTTGAGAAGACGGTGTTAAACCGCCTCGGCCACCGTACGTTCGTTACTAAGCAACAAAGAACGCACGAGAATAAAGGACCATGACGTTTCCGTTGGCCATGTCAAAAGCCTTGCGAGTAAACAGACAAAGACAACAAAGTGTTGTGTTTAGGTTCCTGGTTCTCATGAAGTCAGCGGAGCTTTACACCCTTGCAAATTCCCTTGCAAACAAATTCTTTGCTACTTGTTAAAAGCCAAAGCCTTTCATGTAATGATTTAACATCTCATTTATATTAGCTCACACTAACACTTCATCCACTTGTTCAATTCAATTCAATTCAATTCATTTTATTTTGTATAGCCCAAAATCGCAAATTACAAATTTGCCTCAGAGGGCTTTACAGTCTGTACACATGCAACATCCTCTGTCCCGAAACCCTCACATCGGCACAGGAAAAACTCCCCAAAATATGAAAAAACCCTTCAATGGGGAAAAAAGGGAAGAAACCTTAGGGAGAACGTCAGAGGAGGGATCCCTCTCCCGGGATGGACAGACTGCAATGGATGTCATGTGTACAGAATCAACAATGTAAAAGATGTACAATACACTCAATTTCTCTAACTGAAATGATACAAGTAATTGCAAGTAGCAGAACAGGTGTACGGCAGGACCACTGCAGGGACAACCTCCATCAGATAGAACCACCATCCACAGAGGCTTCTGTGGGGAGGGAGAGCAGAAAGATGTTGGTTTATGATGACAGTAATATGAATCATATTTAAAGTAATGATGATGGCAGCAGCAGGTGTCAGCAGAGCCATGAGCCAGGAGTCAGAACCGGGGTCCGCATGAAACTATGATCCACGGAGACCTGCTAGGCGAGAAAGCACAAAAAACTCCCGGAAAGAAGCTTAATTAGTGATGTACATTATTAAAACATGGATGATTGTGGGAGGAGAGAGTGAGAGTGTGAGAGTGAAAGAGGGGCTCGGTGTGTCCTAAGAAGTCCCCCGGCAGTCTAAACCTAGAGCAGCTTAACTAAGGGCTGGTCCAGGCTAACCTGAGCCAGCCCTAACTATAAGCAATATCAAAGAGGAACGTTTTAAGCTTTATCTTAAATGAACTGACCGAGTCTGCCCCTCGGACTGAAAGTGGAAGCTGGTTCCACAAAAGAGGAGCTTGATAACTGAAGGCTCTGGCCCCCATCCTACTTTTTAAAACTCTAGGAACCACAAGTAGCCCAGCATCTACGGAGCGTAGATGCCTTGTAGGGCAACAATACGGTGTAACAAGCTCTTTAAGATAAGACGGTGCCTCACCAGCAAGTGCCTTGTAGGTGAGGAGAAGTACCTTAAATTCTATTCTTGATTTAACAGGAAGCCAGTGCAGAGAAGTTAATACAGGAGTTATATGATCCCATTTCTTAGTTCTTGTTAATACACGTGCTGCAGCATTCTGAATCAGTTGGAGAGGTTTAAGCGATTTACAAGAGCAGCCTGATAACAAAGAATTACAGTAATCCAGTCTAGAAGTAACAAATGCATGAACTAGTTTTTCTGAATCACTTTGAGACAGAAAGTTCCTGATTTTCGATATATTCCGTAGATGAAAAAAGGCAGTCCTTGAAGTCTTCTTTATATGAGAGTTGAAGGACATATCCTGGTCGAAGAGAACTCCAAGATTTCTGACGGTGCTGTTGGATACCAGAGCAATTCCATCCATAGAGACTGTATCACGTGACAGCTGACTTCGAAGGCGCTCTGGGCCTATCATGATAACTTCCGTTTTTTCCGAGTTTAACATCAGGAAGTTGCAGGTCATCCAAGTTTTAATGTCTCCAAGACAGTCCTGAAGTCTAACAAGTTGGTTGGTGTCTTCTGGCTTGATCGATGGATACAGTTGAGTATCGTCTGCATAACAATGGAAGTTTATGCGGTGTTTTCTGATAACGTCGCCCAAAGGAAGCATGTACAGGGTAAATAGAATCGGTCCAAGCACAGAACCTTGTGGGACTCCGTGACCAACATTCGTGGTCCTCGATGATTCACCGTTCACAAACACAAACTGGGATCGATCCGATAAATAAGATTTAAACCAGCTAAGTGCAGTTCCTTTGATGCCAATCAAGTGTTCCAGTCTCTGCAGCAGGATACGGTGATCGATGGTGTCAAATGCAGCACTGAGGTCCAGCAATACAAGAAAAGATACAAGTCCTTGGTCCGATGCAAGTAGAAGATCATTTGTAATTTTCACCAGTGCCGTTTCTGTGCTGTGATGCATTCGAAATCCTGACTGGAAATCCTCGAACAAAGCATTGTTTTGTAGAAAGTCACATAATTGATTCGCGACAGATTTCTCCAGGATCTTAGCGAGGAAGGGAAGATTAGAGATGGGTCTGTAGTTAGCCAACACCTTTGGAGCTAGAGTAGGTTTCTTCAGAAGAGGTTTAATTACAGCTACCTTGAAGGACTGTGGTACATGTCCTGTCAACAAAGACAGATTCATAATATCCAGTAGGGATGTGCTAATTAACGGAAAAACTTCCTTAAGCAGCTTAGTTGGAATCGGATCCAGGAGACAAGTGGAAGAGTTGGATTTCAAAATTGTAGAAGTCAGTTGATCAAGGTTGATGGAAGAGAAACCATCCAAGTAGGTATCAGGGCCCACGGCTGCATCCAAGGATCCTACATCCGCGGACGGGTTGGCTCCGGTTGGGGGTAGTAGACCATCAATTTTCTCTTTGATAGTCAGAATCTTATTATTGAAGAAGTTCATAAAGTCGTTACTACTGAGGTCCACAGGAATACACGGCTCGACAGCGCTGTGACTCTCTGTCAGTCTGGCTACAGTGCTGAAGAGAAACCTGGAGTTGTTTTTATTTTTCTCGATTAATGATGAGTAATAGGATGCTCTTGCGTTACGGAGAGCCTTCTTATATGTTTTAACGCTGTCTTGCCAAGTTAGCCTGGATCCTTCTGATTTGGTGGAACGCCATAACCGCTCAAGTTTCCGCACAGTTTGCTTTAAGTTCCGGGTTTGAGAGTTATACCAAGGGGCGAACTTCCTTCTTGTTGCCATTCTTCTTTTAAGGGGAGCAATACCGTCCAGTGCCATTCTCAAAGAGCCTGTGGCAGTATCGACAAGATGGTCGATTTGTGACGGACTGAAGTTTTCACAGGAGTCTTCTGATATCTTGAGACAGGACACAGAACTTAGAGCAGAGGGAATGGTTTCTTTAAATGAGGCTACAGCGGTGTCCGATAAACATCGACTGTAGAAACCCTTGGCAGGAGGAGGAGATTCTGGCAGTAGAAATTCAAAGGTTATCAGACAATGGTCGGACAGGAGAGGGTTCTGTGGAAAGATTGTTAAGTGTTCTATCACAATACCATACACAAGAACCAAGTCGAGGGTGTGGTTAAAACAATGAGTTGGTTTGTTTACAGTCTGACAGAAACCAATTGATTCCAGCAAAGAGAGAAATGAAGTACCAAGGCTGTCGTTATCGACATCCACATGAATGTTAAAGTCACCCACTATAATTACCTTGTCCGTTTTAAGGACCAAACTCGTTAAGAACTCTGAAAATTCACATAAAAATTCAGAATAAGGACCTGGGGCCCTGTACACTATTACAAAGAGAACCGGCTGGATTATTTTCCAGGTTGGTTGTGAAAGACTGAAAGTCAGACTTTTAAATGAGTTATAATCCAGTTTAGGTTTAAGGTTTATTAAAAGGCAGGAGTCATAAATAGCTGCCACTCCACCCCCTCGGCCTGTGCCTCGGGGGATATGAGTATTAACATGACTTGGAGGAGTCGCTTCATTTAAGCTAAAGTACTCCCCATCCGATAGCCATGTTTCAGTAAGACAGAAAATATCAACATGGTTGTCAGATATTAGTTCATTTACTAAAACAGCTTTAGAGCACAGAGATCTAATATTCAAAAGACCCCCTTTAATTCTCCTAGTTTGTTGCACAGTTGTATTGTTACATTTAACTTTGATTAAGTTATTAAATATAACTCCTCGGTTGTTTACCTTTAACTTAAATAACGGTGTCCGTGGGGCAGAAACAGTTTCTATAGAGTTAATTACGCTGAGTGACTGCTCGGAATGAAGCGCAGAGAAGTGTGTAAGACTGCGACTCTGCTTCCTGGTCTGAACTCTGGGTCATGGATTAAGTCCATTAAGAAACTGGGTCAGGTTCTTAGAAATGAGTTGAGCTCCATCCAAAGTTGGATGGATGCCGTCCCTCCTAATCAGACCAGGCACTCCCCAAAACGTCTTCCAGTGATCAACGAAGCCCACATTATTTACTGGGCACCACCTCGACAACCAGCGGCGGAATGACGACATGCGGCTATACATGTCGTCACTGATCAAGTTTGGGAGGGGGCCAGAGAAAACTACGATGTCCGACATTGTTTTAGCGTATGTACACACCGATTCCACGTTAACTTTTGTGACTTCCGAGTGGCGTAACCGGGAGTCATTACCGCCGACATGTATTACAATCTTACTGTATTTACGTTTATCCTTAGCCAGCAGTTTAAGACAAGACTCAATGTCGCCCGCTCTGGCCCCGGGGATACAAGTGACTATGGCCCCTGGTTTCGCTAACTTCACGTTCCTCAGAATGGAGCTACCTATAACCAGAGTTGGCTTCTCAGCGGGTGTGTCGCTGCATGGGGAGAATCGGTTTGAAACGTGAAGTGGTTGGTGGTTAACCGTGTGCTTCGACTTAGACTTATGCTTATTCCGGACAGTCACCCAGCCTCCCGGCCGCTCGGGGGTTGCCGGGGGACGGTTAGCAGGAGCAAACGATACGTCTATGTGGTCCGCACCGACTATAGGAGATGGCTGGTTAACAGAGGCTACCTCCATGGTGCGGAGCCGTGCTTCTAACTCACTAAGCCTCGCCTCCAAGCGATCAAATATACTGCACTTCTTACATGTACCATTATCCGTAAGGGAGGCAGAGGAATAGCTAAACATGTGACACACCGAGCAAGAGAGAGCAGGGGAGGTAGGGAGGGAAGACATCACAATGTTAGCTGCTAAGCTAATGCTAAAAGAGGTAGCGCTAACGCTAAACAACGTCTAAGCAACTATTCGTTTAAACGACAAAGTGCTGGACGGTGAGGCGTTTAACAACGTCTCACGTAGATAATTCGCCGCTTGTACTGACAATATCACGACAGAATCAACTTGGTATCGCTAGAGCTCTGAAAAAGTTCAAGACATCAAACACGCTGTCGACAGGAAGTGACGCAACAGACTCACCCGGCAGTGTTGTTCCCCTCTGTAAAATTTTAGAACACATTGTGGCCCGCGAGTCAAAAAGTTTGCCCCCCCTGCTATAGACTTATCCTAGGACGGATATATAATGAACAAGTTAAGTACTGTAAGCTAGACTATTATGCAGTTGTAGACACAACACAAGGGGTCTTATTCCACCGACGAAACAATCTCGTAGTGATGAGTCCAATATGGCGTCGAACTGACAGTTTAGCTGTACTGTTTCCACTCAGCTACATACTGCGCCACCGGCTGGTGGTTAGCCTTCTGGTTACACCATTAAAGAGAAACCTTACAGCTACTAATAAAGGCTTGGGCTCAAGGCAGAGGTGGGACAAAGTCATTGTTATGCAAGTCACAAGTAAGTCTCAAGTCGTTGCCCTCGAGTCCCGAGTCGAGTCAAAGATGAGGCAAGTCCCAAGTCGAGTCAAAAGTCAATGCCAACAAGTCTCAAGTCGAGTCCAAAGTCTTATTATTTTAGTTTCGAGTCATTTCAAGTCCTCTTATTATAGTGGGGACGGGGAACCCTGGGTGATGGTGCGCTGCCTCAGACCTAGACTACGAAGGGAAGGGTAATGGTGGATCGACTGTGACTGTGTTATAGTACTTTAAAACAGACGTTGACATCATGTTGGCGAGGATTTCCATCGGAGTCTGAATCCGGGTTAAAAAATCCCGATTTTTGTAAGCATGAACGAGCTGTCTCGTTGATACGGTAAAATGGACTGCAGTGATTGGATGTCGTGCAGGCAGCGCTCTCTGCATACAGGTGGCGCACATTTTTTTGACAGATGCAGATAAACAGAGCGGCGCGGTGGTGAGAAAATGTTTTCCCCCAGTTTTCATGGGAAGTAGCAAGTCTTCTCGAGTCAAAAGGCTCGAGTCCAAGTGAAGTCACGAGTCATCGATGTTAAAGTCCAAGTCGAGTTGCAAGTCTTTGTAAGTTTTGTCGAGTCGAGTCTGAAGTCATCAAATTCATGACTCGAGTCTGACTCGAGTCCAAGTCACATGACTCGAGTCCACACCTCTGGCTCAAGGATCCTTAAGGATGGCAACTATTTCCTCAAATGTCAAATTTTGGCTTTCCGGGTGGCACCAGATTTCTCAAAAGCCCTTAAGTAGCTGCACCCATTACACTACTAGCTTATCTTCGGCATCTGTTCAATGTACCCTGACAGTTGTTCATTTTCTGGTTTGAACTCGTCAATTCACCCAAACAGGTCCATTGTACTCACTAGTACTGACACCGCTTGTAGTTTTGTTCTCGTCGCCAGTTACTGTTATGTGTTGACGAGGCGGACCACGTGTTGCTTGGCGTACTCTACATTGCGTACAGCGCATGCGCACTACAATGACAACAAAAAGACGTGTTCACTGAGCTCTAAATATAACTAAATGTAGTCAATATACCACAGTAATTACTATATATATACACTAAACGAATGTTTTAGCAACATTTCTGTTCACGCTCAGAACTTTATGCAAACTCAAACTTCATCTCCGATTTGTCGTCCTATTTTGAGAAAACAAATGAATGTTACCGGAATAAAGGTATAATTTGCATGTCAGAGAGCTGTGAGTTCCCCTTTCTTTCATTATCGCCAGCCAGCCACACACACACACACACACACAGTTTAAATACTGATTCTGAATGCGGAAGCTGCACTTTGGATGATTTTGCAAACATTAAATTTAATCAATGTAAACAAGAAAGTGTATTCAAGTTGCATGAAACTAAAAATCACTAATCAACTAATCATATTAAAAGCTAAACATGTCTGTCTCAAAGAATAGATCCACATTTTCTCCAGCTTCACATTTTTTTAAACAGCAAGTTAGCTTAGCTTACCAAAGGGAAACAGTTAGCATAGCTCTGTCCAGTTAGGTAAAACAATCACAAATCACAAAGAAAAATGTTTTATTTTCCTCTTTTTAAACAAAAGTTGTGTTTGTGTGTGCGTGCATGTGTGAATGTCTGTGTGTGTGTTTGTGTGTGTAGTCGAGCAGATTAAGTTAATATTGCATGAGAATTGTTCACTTGTTCCACAATGTTGCTCTAATGATACAGGCTTATTCAGATATGTAAAGCAGGACAGACATTGTGTTTGACGTCTACTGGAATCCCATTCAGGCTGAAAGAAAGTCAGAACCAAACATAAAGTAGTCAAAACAAAAGTACCACCTAATTGAAGATGCCTAATTGAAGCCGACAAAATTGGAACATTGTATTCAGAAAAATGCTGCAATTGTGACGAAAAGGGAAAGGTTTTTTTGCAGCAAACCAGAGGGTCTAGATCAGAGGTCACTAACTGGCGGACCGCGGTCTGGATCCGGGCCCAGAATCCGTCCCATCCGGACCAAAAGCTAAAAAGAGACAGTCGTGGATTACATGCAGATGTTTAATCACACCAAGTAGTCACATTTTGAATCTTACGGACCTTTGCTTCGAGAAGGTCTAGATGCCTCAAGTCCTTGACCCATGAAGAGGCCAACAGAATCCGTGCACGCAGCCCAGCACACATATATATATATATATTTATATATGCATATATATATATATATATATATAAATATATTTATATATGTATGTACATATATTTATGTCAATGAATGTATGTTCCTATATATACATACACATGTATCTGGTCTCTGCAGGTACCTGAAGATCGTCCATCCAACAGGAAGCCACTTCCTGCAGACGGTGCGCGCCGCCCACTCCGTCGCCGTGGCGACCTGGCTCCTCCTCCTGGCCCCAGTGGGGGTCTACGTCGTCCTGGCGCTGCTCACCGAGGAGCAACCAGCCTCCCCCCCGGCTTCTCCGATCTGCGACATGCTGCACGGCGTGGCGCTCCGCCTGCTCTACAAGGTGGTCCACAGCTTCTCTGCCGCCCTCTTCCTTCTGGTCCTCGTCTCGCTGGTTTTCTTCTACTGCGGCGTCTCCCGCAGGCTGGCGGCTTCGCAGCAGAGGCAGCCGGCCTCTTCTGGCTCCAAGAAGCTGGCCAAGTCCCGCCGGAACTTGTTGGTGCTGGTCGGCGTCTTCTGCTTCTGCTTCGTTCCGTACCACCTGGTGCGCCTTCCCTACGCCTTCCTGGGGGGACGGTGCTGTTGTAGTAGCCAGGTCTTCTTCTACCTGAAGGAGCTGACTGTCATGGTGTCCATCCTCAGCGTCTGCCTGGACCCCCTCATCTACTTCCTCTTCTGCAAGGCCTTCCGAGCTCAACTCAGCCCGGGGCGGCGGCCCAGCTCCACGCAGGGAGCCACCGGCGAGAGAAGGAGCAGTGACCCGCGGGTCAACGGGGGGCGGCGGTCCTCGCTCGCCACCTCCACAAAGCACATGAGCGTACTTTAGGTGGATGAACTCTGTGCCGAGAAGAGTTCGGGCTTCAAAAAGAAAAAGGAAATTTACATTTACATTTGTTTAATTAATGGCTAAAATATTGATGAAATGTCTCACTAGCCTTTGAAGCCTCAAGTTCTTTTTTGGCAGCTAAAATACAAATGAAATAAGGACTAAGGTCATAAAGTCACTTTATCATAGAGTTCTATAGGACCAGAGAATGCACCTTTAACTATTGGAGAACCAGAGGTTACCTCTTGTTTATGGATTGTTGCGATTCAGATATTCAGGTTTAAAGACTTTTATTGCGATATTCAGAGGGGAGGTAGAACTGTAGAGTTCCCACCATGCAGCTGGGCTCTTCATACCATTGAGTACCACGTAGTTCTGCTATCTGGTTTCTGCATCTTGCTGCTGATTGCGGTCTGCTCACAGAAACGGCTCCATATTTATATCAGTAGCCTGAAACAGGAAGTTACCTTTTTAGTAGCCTGAAACTCAAAGAAACGGCCTGTTTTAGGCTGCGGATGAGAAGTCCTCAATGATTATGTTGTCAGGTTCTCATCTCCATCCAGGTCTACTGCTGCATGTCAAACATAAAGAGAAGCCACTAGCTGAGGACACACACGCACGCACGCACGCACGCACGGCGCACGCATTAATATTACATTTACAGGCAATGACAACAACGTGTAAATTCTAAATTCGCTAACTTGTTGATGGCTGTGATGCTGTTCAGGGATCTTTAATTTGAGGGAGTTACTTGGGTAATAAATACCAACTGTATAATCTGTGATACCCAAATTATGACAGAAAATGTTATTAAATTGTTCTAATAAATTCTGATGTAAATGGACTTTACTTGTATAATCTGTTCTAGTCTTTCGACCAATCAAAGCGCTTTAACACTTAATGTGATCATTCACACACTGATGACAGCAGCTACCACACACAGAGCCTCCCATCAGTGACTAACATTCACAACACGGGAGTCACAGCTACAGGAGCAATGTGAGTTAAGTGTCTTGCCCAAAGACACATGGTTAGTGGGACCTGGGATCGAACCGCCGATCCTCTCATTGGAGGACCAATCCACCCACCCGCAGTCATGAGAAATTTTCAATTGACAAATCAATAGAAATATTCAGTGTGTTTTGACCAGCAGGTTGCAGCAGAGATGAGCATGTATTTAGTTTTTTCTTTAGTTGTTTCTGAGCTTGTTCCACGGATCACTGGTAACAGAACATGCATGTCACTCATAACACACTGACCTAAAAACACTAGTTACAGGGAGCATTACATACATTTCGAACTTTTATTGCAAGATTGAAAGAATTTTATATTATTACAGAGTAACTGATTTTTGAATCTATTGAATGTACTAAAGCATACTTATGTAACAAGAATGAATCAAAAATAATTTGTCCCTGCACATTTGAAAAGTTTCAGCCTTCTGGGGCAACCTTTGGATCCTAAAACACAACAATTACTGTACTGTAAAATGTATCATCTCACCTTTTTGCCGGAAAAGTCGTACTATTGACATACCGGTGCAGTGCGGTGAAGATTTGGCTGCAGCCTCAGACCGGCTTCTCTCACAATGAGACGATGTTCACAACACAGATATCAGCCCTTGGTCTTCCTCTCCTTGGTCTTCACCACACTCACACACAGACAGAAGATACATATTTACATAAATAATGTATAAATAAACCTATAATATTTGAGTTCCGGTGTCTCTTTCTAGTCTTTTAGGGTCTCCTTGTAGTATTTTAGTGTTACTTTCATTCTTTAATTGTAGTCTTTTAGTGTCCCCTATGAAAAGTGTTAGTTATGTCTCATTACATATTACTGTCTCACTGAAATATATAAATAAGCTCTTATATTTAAAAATTTACAGTCAACCAAATCTGACTGTGTGTACAAACACATGAACACAAACCATATAAAATGCAGAGAGAAATGTGATATACAACTCACACAATGACATGAACATATGTATTAAAACCTGAATCATCAATATATTAAAACAACGAACCTGTGAGATGTAGCACATTCGAAGGAAAAAGCAGATGAAAATGGAACAAGAACCTAAGAGTTGTACTCACTTAGTACTTTAATGTACTTTACTACCTGCCACCAACAACTCAATCAGTATTTGTACTCAATGCACATTGATGGACAGTTAAAGTTGTTTCTGACTCTAACAGTTTGGCCAGGTCCCAGTCTTTGGCAGTCTACCCGGACCCATCCAGCAGGAAACATCTGGTCTGTGTGTGTGTGTGTGCTTTATTGCAAAACATGTAAAACACAAAACTCTAAAATTAGACCCAGATATTAGCTCACTTCCCAGATATGGAATAAAACACAGTCACACACACACACACACACACACATACACACACACACACACACACACACACACACACACACACACACACATATACACACACACTACTACTAACATCTTCTTAGCACATAAAAGCAGAACTGTAGTACTTCAAAATTTACTACAACAAAAGGTAGGACAACATGTTTTTACAGCAGTAAGTCCTTTAAGCTTGTTTTGTCTATGTGGTTTTCTAAGTTTTTTAATGAACAGGTTTTTTTTTGTTATTGAGAAAGGACAGAAAGAAGAAACACACCTTCTGGCTTTACTTCCTGTTAGGATCAGGCAGACCAAAAGTTTTAGATGGTAGGTTCAGAAACAGGCTAGCCGCTTCCCATCGTTCCATGTCTCTACACTAAGCTAAGCTAACCTGACGCACACACTTGTCTCTAAACATTTCCTCTTTTTTACTTATATCCTTTTTAAGTCTGGTCACCAAAAAGCAACCAGACGAGCCTTTTATAGAGAGAGAGAGAGAGGAAGAGACAGAGGTCAGACAGTACCGTGAGAACGGCATTAAAGGAACACAGACACACACACACACACTTAAACGCACACAAACACATTGACAAAAATCACTACATATAAAGACAGTAGGAGATTGCTGCAGCAAATGCTGATCCAAAACTTGAAGATATGAAGAGAAGCAACTAGTCCAGCACAAGATAATGCGTTGTAAATGTTTGCACCATGCTGGAATGAATACTTGATTAAAACGGTGCAAAAATTGATCTCGGAATGCAACAGACGGTGAATGCATTTTCATAGGATGAAATGGTGTTGTGCAAGGAGAAATTCCCTCGTTACGCTTCGGCCTGTTGTTACCCAATGGAAGATCCAAAAGCCAACTCTGGTGGGACTCGAACCCACAACCTTTGAATGGCTTTCATGATAGATCACCTAGAAGTCCAACGCGCTGTCCATTGCGCCACAGAGTCTCTTGAAGACAGCAAATGCTGATCCAAAACTTGAAGATATGAAGAGAAGCAACTAGTCCAGCACAAGATAATGCGTTGTAAATGTTTGCACCATGCTGGAATAAATACTTGATTAAAACGGTGCAAAAATTGATCTCGGAATGCAACAGACGGTGAATGCATTTTCATAGGATGAAATGGTGTTGTGCAAGGAGAAATTCCCTCGTTACGCTTCGGCCTGTTGTTACCCAATGGAAGATCCAAAAGCCAACTCTGGTGGGACTCGAACCCACAACCTTTGAATGGCTTTCATGATAGATCACCTAGAAGTCCAACGCGCTGTCCATTGCGCCACAGAGTCTCTTGAAGACAGCAAATGCTGATCCAAAACTTGAAGATATGAAGAGAAGCAACTAGTCCAGCACAAGATAATGCGTTGTAAATGTTTGCACCATGCTGGAATGAATACTTGATTAAAACGGTGCAAAAATTGATCTCGGAATGCAACAGACGGTGAATGCATTTTCATAGGATGAAATGGTGTTGTGCAAGGAGAAATTCCCTCGTTACGCTTCGGCCTGTTGTTACCCAATGGAAGATCCAAAAGACAACTCTGGTGGGACTCGAACCCACAACCTTTGAATGGCTTTCATGATAGATCACCTAGAAGTCCAACGCGCTGTCCATTGCGCCACAGAGTCTCTTGAAGACAGCAAATTCTGATCCAAAACTTGAAGATATGAAGAGAAGCAACTAGTCCAGCACAAGATAATGCGTTGTAAATGTTTGCACCATGCTGGAATAAATACTTGATTAAAACGGTGTAAAAAATTGATCTCGGAATGCAACAGACGGTGAATGCATTTTCATAGGATGAAATGGTGTTGTGCAAGGAGAAATTCCCTCGTTACGCTTCGGCCTGTTGTTACCCAATGGAAGATCCAAAAGCCAACTCTGGTGGGACTCGAACCCACAACCTTTGAATGGCTTTCATGATAGATCACCTAGAAGTCCAACGCGCTGTCCATTGCGCCACAGAGTCTCTTGAAGACAGCAAATGCTGATCCAAAACTTGAAGATATGAAGAGAAGCAACTAGTCCAGCACAAGATAATGCGTTGTAAATGTTTGCACCATGCTGGAATGAATACTTGATTAAAACGGTGCAAAAATTGATCTCGGAATGCAACAGACGGTGAATGCATTTTCATAGGATGAAATGGTGTTGTGCAAGGAGAAATTCCCTCGTTACGCTTCGGCCTGTTGTTACCCAATGGAAGATCCAAAAGCCAACTCTGGTGGGACTCGAACCCACAACCTTTGAATGGCTTTCATGATAGATCACCTAGAAGTCCAACGCGCTGTCCATTGCGCCACAGAGTCTCTTGAAGACAGCAAATGCTGATCCAAAACTTGAAGATATGAAGAGAAGCAACTAGTCCAGCACAAGATAATGCGTTGTAAATGTTTGCACCATGCTGGAATAAATACTTGATTAAAACGGTGCAAAAATTGATCTCGGAATGCAACAGACGGTGAATGCATTTTCATAGGATGAAATGGTGTTGTGCAAGGAGAAATTCCCTCGTTACGCTTCGGCCTGTTGTTACCCAATGGAAGATCCAAAAGCCAACTCTGGTGGGACTCGAACCCACAACCTTTGAATGGCTTTCATGATAGATCACCTAGAAGTCCAACGCGCTGTCCATTGCGCCACAGAGTCTCTTGAAGACAGCAAATGCTGATCCAAAACTTGAAGAAATGAAGAGAAGCAACTAGTCCAGCACAAGATAATGCGTTGTAAATGTTTGCACCATGCTGGAATAAATACTTGATTAAAACGGTGCAAAAATTGAACTCGGAATGCAACAGACGGTGAACGCATTTTCATAGGATGAAATGGTGTTGTGCAAGGAGAAATTCCCTCGTTACACTTCGGCCTGTTGTTATCCAATGGAAGATCCAAAAGCCAACTCTGGTGGGACTCGAACGCACAACCTTTGAATGGCTTTCATGATAGATCACCTAGAAGTCCAACGCGCTGTCCATTGCGCCACAGAGTCTCTTGAAGACAGCAAATGCTGATCCAAAACTTGAAGATATGAAGAGAAGCAACTAGTCCAGCACAAGATAATGCGTTGTAAATGTTTGCACCATGCTGGAATGAATACTTGATTAAAACGGTGCAAAAATTGAACTCGGAATGCAACAGACGGTGAATGCATTTTCATAGGATGAAATGGTGTTGTGCAAGGAGAAATTCCCTCGTTACGCTTCGGCCTGTTGTTACCCAATGGAAGATCCAAAAGCCAACTCTGGTGGGACTCGAACCCGCAACCTTTGAATGGCTTTCATGATAGATCACCTAGAAGTCCAACGCGCTGTCCATTGCGCCACAGAGTCTCTTGAAGACAGCAAATGCTGATCCAAAACTTGAAGATATGAAGAGAAGCAACTAGTCCAGCACAAGATAATGCGTTGTAAATGTTTGCACCATGGTGGAATGAATACTTGATTAAAACGGTGCAAAAATTGAACTCGGAATGCAACAGACGGTGAATGCATTTTCATAGGATGAAATGGTGTTGTGCAAGGAGAAATTCCCTCGTTACGCTTCGGCCTGTTGTTACCCAATGGAAGATCCAAAAGCCAACTCTGGTGGGACTCGAACCCGCAACCTTTGAATGGCTTTCATGATAGATCACCTAGAAGTCCAACGCGCTGTCCATTGCGCCACAGAGTCTCTTGAAGACAGCAAATGCTGATCCAAAACTTGAAGAAATGAAGAGAAGCAACTAGTCCAGCACAAGATAATGCGTTGTAAAAGTTTGCACCATGCTGGAATAAATACTTGATTAAAACGGTGCAAAAATTGATCTCGGAATGCAACAGACGGTGAATGCATTTTCATAGGATGAAATGGTGTTGTGCAAGGAGAAATTCCCTCGTTACGCTTCGGCCTGTTGTTACCCAATGGAAGATCCAAAAGCCAACTCTGGTGGGACTCAAACCCACAACCTTTGAATGGCTTTCATGATAGAGCACCTAGAAGTCCAACGCGCTGTCCATTGCGCCACAGAGTCTCTTGAAGACAGCAAATGCTGATCCAAAACTTGAAGATATGAAGAGAAGCAACTAGTCCAGCACAAGATAATGCGTTGTAAATGTTTGCACCATGCTGGAATAAATACTTGATTAAAACGGTGCAAAAATTGAACTCGGAATGCAACAGACGGTGAACGCATTTTCATAGGATGAAATGGTGTTGTGCAAGGAGAAATTCCCTCGTTACACTTCGGCCTGTTGTTACCCAATGGAAGATCCAAAAGCCAACTCTGGTGGGACTCGAACGCACAACCTTTGAATGGCTTTCATGATAGATCACCTAGAAGTCCAACGCGCTGTCCATTGCGCCACAGAGTCTCTTGAAGACAGCAAATGCTGATCCAAAACTTGAAGATATGAAGAGAAGCAACTAGTCCAGCACAAGATAATGCGTTGTAAATGTTTGCACCATGCTGGAATGAATACTTGATTAAAACGGTGCAAAAATTGAACTCGGAATGCAACAGACGGTGAATGCATTTTCATAGGATGAAATGGTGTTGTGCAAGGAGAAATTCCCTCGTTACGCTTCGGCCTGTTGTTACCCAATGGAAGATCCAAAAGCCAACTCTGGTGGGACTCGAACCCACAACCTTTGAATGGCTTTCATGATAGATCACCTAGAAGTCCAACGCGCTGTCCATTGCGCCACAGAGTCTCTTGAAGACAGCAAATGCTGATCCAAAACTTGAAGATATGAAGAGAAGCAACTAGTCCAGCACAAGATAATGCATTGTAAATGTTTGCACCATGCTGGAATAAATACTTGATTAAAACGGTGCAAAAATTGATCTCGGAATGCAACAGACGGTGAATGCATTTTCATAGGATGAAATGGTGTTGTGCAAGGAGAAATTCCCTCTTTACGCTTCGGCCTGTTGTTACCCAATGGAAGATCCAAAATCCAACTCTGGTGGGACTCGAACCCACAACCTTTGAATGGCTTTCATGATAGATCACCTAGAAGTCCAACGCGCTGTCCATTGCGCCACAGAGTCTCTTGAAAACAGTAAATGCTGCTCCAAAACTTGAAGAAATGAAGAGAAGCAACTAGTCCAGCACAAGATAATGCGTTGTAAATGTTTGCACCATGCTGGAATAAATACTTGATTAAAACGGTGCAAAAATTGAACTCTGAATGCAACAGACGGTGAATGCATTTTCATAGGATGAAATGGTGTTGTGCAAGGAGAAATTCCCTCGTTACGCTTCGGCCTGTTGTTACCCAATGGAAGATCCAAAAGCCAACTCTGGTGGGACTCGAACCCACAACCTTTGAATGGCTTTCATGATAGATCACCTAGAAGTCCAACGCGCTGTCCATTGCGCCACAGAGTCTCTTGAAGACAGCAAATGCTGATCCAAAACTTGAAGATATGAAGAGAAGCAACTAGTCCAGCACAAGATAATGCGTTGTAAATGTTTGCACCATGCTGGAATAAATACTTGATTAAAACGGTGTAAAAAATTGATCTCGGAATGCAACAGACGGTGAATGCATTTTCATAGGATGAAATGGTGTTGTGCAAGGAGAAATTCCCTCGTTACGCTTCGGCCTGTTGTTACCCAATGGAAGATCCAAAAGCCAACTCTGGTGGGACTCGAACCCACAACCTTTGAATGGCTTTCATGATAGATCACCTAGAAGTCCAACGCGCTGTCCATTGCGCCACAGAGTCTCTTGAAGACAGCAAATGCTGATCCAAAACTTGAAGATATGAAGAGAAGCAACTAGTCCAGCACAAGATAATGCGTTGTAAATGTTTGCACCATGCTGGAATGAATACTTGATTAAAACGGTGCAAAAATTGATCTCGGAATGCAACAGACGGTGAATACATTTTCATAGGATGAAATGGTGTTGTGCAAGGAGAAATTCCCTCGTTACGCTTCGGCCTGTTGTTACCCAATGGAAGATCCAAAAGCCAACTCTGGTGGGACTCGAACCCACAACCTTTGAATGGCTTTCATGATAGATCACCTAGAAGTCCAACGCGCTGTCCATTGCGCCACAGAGTCTCTTGAAGACAGCAAATGCTGATCCAAAACTTGAAGATATGAAGAGAAGCAACTAGTCCAGCACAAGATAATGCGTTGTAAATGTTTGCACCATGCTGGAATAAATACTTGATTAAAACGGTGCAAAAATTGATCTCGGAATGCAACAGACGGTGAATGCATTTTCATAGGATGAAATGGTGTTGTGCAAGGAGAAATTCCCTCGTTACGCTTCGGCCTGTTGTTACCCAATGGAAGATCCAAAAGCCAACTCTGGTGGGACTCGAACCCACAACCTTTGAATGGCTTTCATGATAGATCACCTAGAAGTCCAACGCGCTGTCCATTGCGCCACAGAGTCTCTTGAAGACAGCAAATGCTGATCCAAAACTTGAAGAAATGAAGAGAAGCAACTAGTCCAGCACAAGATAATGCGTTGTAAATGTTTGCACCATGCTGGAATAAATACTTGATTAAAACGGTGCAAAAATTGAACTCGGAATGCAACAGACGGTGAACGCATTTTCATAGGATGAAATGGTGTTGTGCAAGGAGAAATTCCCTCGTTACACTTCGGCCTGTTGTTATCCAATGGAAGATCCAAAAGCCAACTCTGGTGGGACTCGAACGCACAACCTTTGAATGGCTTTCATGATAGATCACCTAGAAGTCCAACGCGCTGTCCATTGCGCCACAGAGTCTCTTGAAGACAGCAAATGCTGATCCAAAACTTGAAGATATGAAGAGAAGCAACTAGTCCAGCACAAGATAATGCGTTGTAAATGTTTGCACCATGCTGGAATGAATACTTGATTAAAACGGTGCAAAAATTGAACTCGGAATGCAACAGACGGTGAATGCATTTTCATAGGATGAAATGGTGTTGTGCAAGGAGAAATTCCCTCGTTACGCTTCGGCCTGTTGTTACCCAATGGAAGATCCAAAAGCCAACTCTGGTGGGACTCGAACCCGCAACCTTTGAATGGCTTTCATGATAGATCACCTAGAAGTCCAACGCGCTGTCCATTGCGCCACAGAGTCTCTTGAAGACAGCAAATGCTGATCCAAAACTTGAAGATATGAAGAGAAGCAACTAGTCCAGCACAAGATAATGCGTTGTAAATGTTTGCACCATGGTGGAATGAATACTTGATTAAAACGGTGCAAAAATTGAACTCGGAATGCAACAGACGGTGAATGCATTTTCATAGGATGAAATGGTGTTGTGCAAGGAGAAATTCCCTCGTTACGCTTCGGCCTGTTGTTACCCAATGGAAGATCCAAAAGCCAACTCTGGTGGGACTCGAACCCGCAACCTTTGAATGGCTTTCATGATAGATCACCTAGAAGTCCAACGCGCTGTCCATTGCGCCACAGAGTCTCTTGAAGACAGCAAATGCTGATCCAAAACTTGAAGAAATGAAGAGAAGCAACTAGTCCAGCACAAGATAATGCGTTGTAAAAGTTTGCACCATGCTGGAATAAATACTTGATTAAAACGGTGCAAAAATTGATCTCGGAATGCAACAGACGGTGAATGCATTTTCATAGGATGAAATGGTGTTGTGCAAGGAGAAATTCCCTCGTTACGCTTCGGCCTGTTGTTACCCAATGGAAGATCCAAAAGCCAACTCTGGTGGGACTCAAACCCACAACCTTTGAATGGCTTTCATGATAGAGCACCTAGAAGTCCAACGCGCTGTCCATTGCGCCACAGAGTCTCTTGAAGACAGCAAATGCTGATCCAAAACTTGAAGATATGAAGAGAAGCAACTAGTCCAGCACAAGATAATGCGTTGTAAATGTTTGCACCATGCTGGAATAAATACTTGATTAAAACGGTGCAAAAATTGAACTCGGAATGCAACAGACGGTGAACGCATTTTCATAGGATGAAATGGTGTTGTGCAAGGAGAAATTCCCTCGTTACACTTCGGCCTGTTGTTACCCAATGGAAGATCCAAAAGCCAACTCTGGTGGGACTCGAACGCACAACCTTTGAATGGCTTTCATGATAGATCACCTAGAAGTCCAACGCGCTGTCCATTGCGCCACAGAGTCTCTTGAAGACAGCAAATGCTGATCCAAAACTTGAAGATATGAAGAGAAGCAACTAGTCCAGCACAAGATAATGCGTTGTAAATGTTTGCACCATGCTGGAATGAATACTTGATTAAAACGGTGCAAAAATTGAACTCGGAATGCAACAGACGGTGAATGCATTTTCATAGGATGAAATGGTGTTGTGCAAGGAGAAATTCCCTCGTTACGCTTCGGCCTGTTGTTACCCAATGGAAGATCCAAAAGCCAACTCTGGTGGGACTCGAACCCACAACCTTTGAATGGCTTTCATGATAGATCACCTAGAAGTCCAACGCGCTGTCCATTGCGCCACAGAGTCTCTTGAAGACAGCAAATGCTGATCCAAAACTTGAAGATATGAAGAGAAGCAACTAGTCCAGCACAAGATAATGCATTGTAAATGTTTGCACCATGCTGGAATAAATACTTGATTAAAACGGTGCAAAAATTGATCTCGGAATGCAACAGACGGTGAATGCATTTTCATAGGATGAAATGGTGTTGTGCAAGGAGAAATTCCCTCTTTACGCTTCGGCCTGTTGTTACCCAATGGAAGATCCAAAATCCAACTCTGGTGGGACTCGAACCCACAACCTTTGAATGGCTTTCATGATAGATCACCTAGAAGTCCAACGCGCTGTCCATTGCGCCACAGAGTCTCTTGAAAACAGTAAATGCTGCTCCAAAACTTGAAGAAATGAAGAGAAGCAACTAGTCCAGCACAAGATAATGCGTTGTAAATGTTTGCACCATGCTGGAATAAATACTTGATTAAAACGGTGCAAAAATTGAACTCTGAATGCAACAGACGATGAATGCATTTTCATAGGATGAAATGGTGTTGTGCAAGGAGAAATTCCCTCGTTACGCTTCGGCCTGTTGTTACCCAATGGAAGATCCAAAAGCCAACTCTGGCGGGACTCGAACCCACAACCTTTGAATGGCTTTCATGATAGAGCACCTAGAAGTCCAACGCGCTGTCCATTGCGCCACAGAGTCTCTTGAAGACAGCAAATGCTGATCCAAAACTTGAAGATATGAAGAGAAGCAACTAGTCCAGCACAAGATAATGCGTTGTAAATGTTTGCACCATGCTGGAATAAATACTTGATTAAAACGGTGCAAAAATTGAACTCGGAATGCAACAGACGGTGAACGCATTTTCATAGGATGAAATGGTGTTGTGCAAGGAGAAATTCCCTCGTTACGCTTCGGCCTGTTGTTACCCAATGGAAGATCCAAAAGCCAACTCTGGTGGGACTCGAACCCACAACCTTTGAATGGCTTTCATGATAGATCACCTAGAAGTCCAACGCGCTGTCCATTGCGCCACAGAGTCTCTTGAAGACAGCAAATGCTGATCCAAAACTTGAAGATATGAAGAGAAGCAACTAGTCCAGCACAAGATAATGCATTGTAAATGTTTGCACCATGCTGGAATAAATACTTGATTAAAACGGTGCAAAAATTGATCTCGGAATGCAACAGACGGTGAATGCATTTTCATAGGATGAAATGGTGTTGTGCAAGGAGAAATTCCCTCGTTACGCTTCGGCCTGTTGTTACCCAATGGAAGATCCAAAATCAAACTCTGGTGGGACTCGAACCCACAACCTTTGAATGGCTTTCATGATAGAGCACCTAGAAGTCCAACGCGCTGTCCATTGCGCCACAGAGTCTCTTGAAGACAGCAAATGCTGATCCAAAACTTGAAGATATGAAGAGAAGCAACTAGTCCAGCACAAGATAATGCGTTGTAAATGTTTGCACCATGCTGGAATGAATACTTGATTAAAACGGAGCAAAAATTGATCTCGGAATGCAACAGACGGTGAATGCATTTTCATAGGATGAAATGGTGTTGTGCAAGGAGAAATTCCCTCGTTACGCTTCGGCCTGTTGTTACCCAATGGAAGATCCAAAATCCAACTCTGGTGGGACTCGAACCCACAACCTTTGAATGGCTTTCATGATAGATCATCTAGAAGTCCAACGCGCTGTCCATTGCGCCACAGAGTCTCTTGAAGACAGCAAATGCTGATCCAAAACTTGAAGAAATGAAGAGAAGCAACTAGTCCAGCACAAGATAATGCGTTGTAAATGTTTGCACCATGCTGGAATAAATACTTGATTAAAACGGTGCAAAAATTGAACTCGGAATGCAACAGACGTTGAACGCATTTTCATAGGATGAAATGGTGTTGTGCAAGGAGAAATTCCCTCGTTACGCTTCGGCCTGTTGTTACCCAATGGAAGATCCAAAAGCCAACTCTGGTGGGACTCGAACCCGCAACCTTTGAATGGCTTTCATGATAGAGCACCTAGAAGTCCAACGCGCTGTCCATTGCGCCACAGAGTCTCTTGAAGACAGCAAATGCTGATCCAAAACTTGAAGATATGAAGAGAAGCAACTAGTCCAGCACAAGATAATGCGTTGTA
The DNA here is from genome assembly GCF_949316345.1 of Pungitius pungitius. Taxonomy (NCBI): domain Eukaryota; kingdom Metazoa; phylum Chordata; class Actinopteri; order Perciformes; family Gasterosteidae; genus Pungitius; species Pungitius pungitius. Next base: position 833,692 of record NC_084902.1, read on the forward strand.
AATGTTTGCACCATGGTGGAATGAATACTTGATTAAAACGGTGCAAAAATTGAACTCGGAATGCAACAGACGGTGAATGCATTTTCATAGGATGAAATGGTGTTGTGCAAGGAGAAATTCCCTCGTTACGCTTCGGCCTGTTGTTACCCAATGGAAGATCCAAAAGCCAACTCTGGTGGGACTCGAACCCGCAACCTTTGAATGGCTTTCATGATAGATCACCTAGAAGTCCAACGCGCTGTCCATTGCGCCACAGAGTCTCTTGAAGACAGCAAATGCTGATCCAAAACTTGAAGAAATGAAGAGAAGCAACTAGTCCAGCACAAGATAATGCGTTGTAAAAGTTTGCACCATGCTGGAATAAATACTTGATTAAAACGGTGCAAAAATTGATCTCGGAATGCAACAGACGGTGAATGCATTTTCATAGGATGAAATGGTGTTGTGCAAGGAGAAATTCCCTCGTTACGCTTCGGCCTGTTGTTACCCAATGGAAGATCCAAAAGCCAACTCTGGTGGGACTCGAAACCACAACCTTTGAATGCCTTTCATTATAGAGCACCTAGAAGTCCAACGCGCTGTCCATTGCGCCACAGAGTCTCTTGAAGACAGCAAATGCTGATCCAAAACTTGAAGATATGAAGAGAAGCAACTAGTCCAGCACAAGATAATGCGTTGTAAATGTTTGCACCATGCTGGAATAAATACTTGATTAAAACGGTGCAAAAATTGAACTCGGAATGCAACAGACGGTGAACGCATTTTCATAGGATGAAATGGTGTTGTGCAAGGAGAAATTCCCTCGTTACGCTTCGGCCTGTTGTTACCCAATGGAAGATCCAAAAGCCAACTCTGGTGGGACTCGAACGCACAACCTTTGAATGGCTTTCATGATAGATCACCTAGAAGTCCAACGCGCTGTCCATTGCGCCACAGAGTCTCTTGAAGACAGCAAATGCTGATCCAAAACTTGAAGATATGAAGAGAAGCAACTAGTCCAGCACAAGATAATGCGTTGTAAATGTTTGCACCATGCTGGAATGAATACTTGATTAAAACGGTGCAAAAATTGAACTCGGAATGCAACAGACGGTGAATGCATTTTCATAGGATGAAATGGTGTTGTGCAAGGAGAAATTCCCTCGTTACGCTTCGGCCTGTTGTTACCCAATGGAAGATCCAAAAGCCAACTCTGGTGGGACTCGAACCCACAACCTTTGAATGGCTTTCATGATAGAGCACCTAGAAGTCCAACGCGCTGTCCATTGCGCCACAGAGTCTCTTGAAGACAGCAAATGCTGATCCAAAACTTGAAGATATGAAGAGAAGCAACTAGTCCAGCACAAGATAATGCGTTGTAAATGTTTGCACCATGCTGGAATAAATACTTGATTAAAACGGTGCAAAAATTGAACTCGGAATGCAACAGACGGTGAACGCATTTTCATAGGATGAAATGGTGTTGTGCAAGGAGAAATTCCCTCGTTACACTTCGGCCTGTTGTTACCCAATGGAAGATCCAAAAGCCAACTCTGGTGGGACTCGAACGCACAACCTTTGAATGGCTTTCATGATAGATCACCTAGAAGTCCAACGCGCTGTCCATTGCGCCACAGAGTCTCTTGAAGACAGCAAATGCTGATCCAAAACTTGAAGATATGAAGAGAAGCAACTAGTCCAGCACAAGATAATGCATTGTAAATGTTTGCACCATGCTGGAATAAATACTTGATTAAAACGGTGCAAAAATTGATCTCAGAATGCAACAGACGGTGAATGCATTTTCATAGGATGAAATGGTGTTGTGCAAGGAGAAATTCCCTCTTTACGCTTCGGCCTGTTGTTACCCAATGGAAGATCCAAAATCCAACTCTGGTGGGACTCGAACCCACAACCTTTGAATGGCTTTCATGATAGATCACCTAGAAGTCCAACGCGCTGTCCATTGCGCCACAGAGTCTCTTGAAAACAGTAAATGCTGCTCCAAAACTTGAAGAAATGAAGAGAAGCAACTAGTCCAGCACAAGATAATGCGTTGTAAATGTTTGCACCATGCTGGAATAAATACTTGATTAAAACGGTGCAAAAATTGAACTCTGAATGCAACAGACGATGAATGCATTTTCATAGGATGAAATGGTGTTGTGCAAGGAGAAATTCCCTCGTTACGCTTCGGCCTGTTGTTACCCAATGTAAGATCCAAAAGCCAACTCTGGCGGGACTCGAACCCACAACCTTTGAATGGCTTTCATGATAGAGCACCTAGAAGTCCAACGCGCTGTCCATTGCGCCACAGAGTCTCTTGAAGACAGCAAATGCTGATCCAAAACTTGAAGATATGAAGAGAAGCAACTAGTCCAGCACAAGATAATGCGTTGTAAATGTTTGCACCATGCTGGAATAAATACTTGATTAAAACGGTGCAAAAATTGAACTCGGAATGCAACAGACGGTGAACGCATTTTCATAGGATGAAATGGTGTTGTGCAAGGAGAAATTCCCTCGTTACGCTTCGGCCTGTTGTTACCCAATGGAAGATCCAAAAGCCAACTCTGGTGGGACTCGAACGCACAACCTTTGAATGGCTTTCATGATAGATCACCTAGAAGTCCAACGCGCTGTCCATTGCGCCACAGAGTCTCTTGAAGACAGCAAATGCTGATCCAAAACTTGAAGATATGAAGAGAAGCAACTAGTCCAGCACAAGATAATGCGTTGTAAATGTTTGCACCATGCTGGAATGAATACTTGATTAAAACGGTGCAAAAATTGAACTCGGAATGCAACAGACGGTGAATGCATTTTCATAGGATGAAATGGTGTTGTGCAAGGAGAAATTCCCTCGTTACGCTTCGGCCTGTTGTTACCCAATGGAAGATCCAAAAGCCAACTCTGGTGGGACTCGAACCCACAACCTTTGAATGGCTTTCATGATAGATCACCTAGAAGTCCAACGCGCTGTCCATTGCGCCACAGAGTCTCTTGAAGACAGCAAATGCTGATCCAAAACTTGAAGATATGAAGAGAAGCAACTAGTCCAGCACAAGATAATGCATTGTAAATGTTTGCACCATGCTGGAATAAATACTTGATTAAAACGGAGCAAAAATTGATCTCGGAATGCAACAGACGGTGAACGCATTTTCATAGGATGAAATGGTGTTGTGCAAGGAGAAATTCCCTCGTTACGCTTCGGCCTGTTGTTACCCAATGGAAGATCCAAAAGCCAACTCTGGTGGGACTCGAACCCACAACCTTTGAATGGCTTTCATGATAGATCACCTAGAAGTCCAACGCGCTGTCCATTGCGCCACAGAGTCTCTTGAAGACAGCAAATGCTGATCCAAAACTTGAAGATATGAAGAGAAGCAACTAGTCCAGCACAAGATAATGCGTTGTAAATGTTTGCACCATGCTGGAATGAATACTTGATTAAAACTGAGCAAAAATTGATCTCGGAATGCAACAGACGGTGAATGCATTTTCATAGGATGAAATGGTGTTGTGCAAGGAGAAATTCCCTCGTTACGCTTCGGCCTGTTGTTACCCAATGGAAGATCCAAAATCCAACTCTGGTGGGACTCGAACCCACAACCTTTGAATGGCTTTCATGATAGATCACCTAGAAGTCCAACGCGCTGTCCATTGCGCCACAGAGTCTCTTGAAGACAGCAAATGCTGATCCAAAACTTGAAGAAATGAAGAGAAGCAACTAGTCCAGCACAAGATAATGCGTTGTAAATGTTTGCACCATGCTGGAATAAATACTTGATTAAAACGGTGCAAAAATTGAACTCGGAATGCAACAGACGGTGAACGCATTTTCATAGGATGAAATGGTGTTGTGCAAGGAGAAATTCCCTCGTTACACTTCGGCCTGTTGTTACCCAATGGAAGATCCAAAAGCCAACTCTGGTGGGACTCGAACCCGCAACCTTTGAATGGCTTTCATGATAGATCACCTAGAAGTCCAACGCGCTGTCCATTGCGCCACAGAGTCTCTTGAAGACAGCAAATGCTGATCCAAAACTTGAAGAAATGAAGAGAAGCAACTAGTCCAGCACAAGATAATGCGTTGTAAAAGTTTGCACCATGCTGGAATAAATACTTGATTAAAACGGTGCAAAAATTGATCTCGGAATGCAACAGACGGTGAATGCATTTTCATAGGATGAAATGGTGTTGTGCAAGGAGAAATTCCCTCGTTACGCTTCGGCCTGTTGTTACCCAATGGAAGATCCAAAAGCCAACTCTGGTGGGACTCGAACCCACAACCTTTGAATGGCTTTCATGATAGAGCACCTAGAAGTCCAACGCGCTGTCCATTGCGCCACAGAGTCTCTTGAAGACAGCAAATGCTGATCCAAAACTTGAAGATATGAAGAGAAGCAACTAGTCCAGCACAAGATAATGCGTTGTAAATGTTTGCACCATGCTGGAATAAATACTTGATTAAAACGGTGCAAAAATTGAACTCGGAATGCAACAGACGGTGAACGCATTTTCATAGGATGAAATGGTGTTGTGCAAGGAGAAATTCCCTCGTTACACTTCGGCCTGTTGTTACCCAATGGAAGATCCAAAAGCCAACTCTGGTGGGACTCGAACGCACAACCTTTGAATGGCTTTCATGATAGATCACCTAGAAGTCCAACGCGCTGTCCATTGCGCCACAGAGTCTCTTGAAGACAGCAAATGCTGATCCAAAACTTGAAGATATGAAGAGAAGCAACTAGTCCAGCACAAGATAATGCATTGTAAATGTTTGCACCATGCTGGAATAAATACTTGATTAAAACGGTGCAAAAATTGATCTCAGAATGCAACAGACGGTGAATGCATTTTCATAGGATGAAATGGTGTTGTGCAAGGAGAAATTCCCTCTTTACGCTTCGGCCTGTTGTTACCCAATGGAAGATCCAAAATCCAACTCTGGTGGGACTCGAACCCACAACCTTTGAATGGCTTTCATGATAGATCACCTAGAAGTCCAACGCGCTGTCCATTGCGCCACAGAGTCTCTTGAAAACAGTAAATGCTGCTCCAAAACTTGAAGAAATGAAGAGAAGCAACTAGTCCAGCACAAGATAATGCGTTGTAAATGTTTGCACCATGCTGGAATAAATACTTGATTAAAACGGTGCAAAAATTGAACTCTGAATGCAACAGACGATGAATGCATTTTCATAGGATGAAATGGTGTTGTGCAAGGAGAAATTCCCTCGTTACGCTTCGGCCTGTTGTTACCCAATGGAAGATCCAAAAGCCAACTCTGGCGGGACTCGAACCCACAACCTTTGAATGGCTTTCATGATAGAGCACCTAGAAGTCCAACGCGCTGTCCATTGCGCCACAGAGTCTCTTGAAGACAGCAAATGCTGATCCAAAACTTGAAGATATGAAGAGAAGCAACTAGTCCAGCACAAGATAATGCGTTGTAAATGTTTGCACCATGCTGGAATAAATACTTGATTAAAACGGTGCAAAAATTGAACTCGGAATGCAACAGACGGTGAACGCATTTTCATAGGATGAAATGGTGTTGTGCAAGGAGAAATTCCCTCTTTACGCTTCGGCCTGTTGTTACCCAATGGAAGATCCAAAATCCAACTCTGGTGGGACTCGAACCCACAACCTTTGAATGGCTTTCATGATAGATCACCTAGAAGTCCAACGCGCTGTCCATTGCGCCACAGAGTCTCTTGAAAACAGTAAATGCTGCTCCAAAACTTGAAGAAATGAAGAGAAGCAACTAGTCCAGCACAAGATAATGCGTTGTAAATGTTTGCACCATGCTGGAATAAATACTTGATTAAAACGGTGCAAAAATTGAACTCTGAATGCAACAGACGATGAATGCATTTTCATAGGATGAAATGGTGTTGTGCAAGGAGAAATTCCCTCGTTACGCTTCGGCCTGTTGTTACCCAATGGAAGATCCAAAAGCCAACTCTGGCGGGACTCGAACCCACAACCTTTGAATGGCTTTCATGATAGAGCACCTAGAAGTCCAACGCGCTGTCCATTGCGCCACAGAGTCTCTTGAAGACAGCAAATGCTGATCCAAAACTTGAAGATATGAAGAGAAGCAACTAGTCCAGCACAAGATAATGCGTTGTAAATGTTTGCACCATGCTGGAATAAATACTTGATTAAAACGGTGCAAAAATTGAACTCGGAATGCAACAGACGGTGAACGCATTTTCATAGGATGAAATGGTGTTGTGCAAGGAGAAATTCCCTCGTTACGCTTCGGCCTGTTGTTACCCAATGGAAGATCCAAAAGCCAACTCTGGTGGGACTCGAACCCACAACCTTTGAATGGCTTTCATGATAGATCACCTAGAAGTCCAACGCGCTGTCCATTGCGCCACAGAGTCTCTTGAAGACAGCAAATGCTGATCCAAAACTTGAAGATATGAAGAGAAGCAACTAGTCCAGCACAAGATAATGCATTGTAAATGTTTGCACCATGCTGGAATAAATACTTGATTAAAACGGTGCAAAAATTGATCTCGGAATGCAACAGACGGTGAATGCATTTTCATAGGATGAAATGGTGTTGTGCAAGGAGAAATTCCCTCGTTACGCTTCGGCCTGTTGTTACCCAATGGAAGATCCAAAATCAAACTCTGGTGGGACTCGAACCCACAACCTTTGAATGGCTTTCATGATAGAGCACCTAGAAGTCCAACGCGCTGTCCATTGCGCCACAGAGTCTCTTGAAGACAGCAAATGCTGATCCAAAACTTGAAGATATGAAGAGAAGCAACTAGTCCAGCACAAGATAATGCGTTGTAAATGTTTGCACCATGCTGGAATGAATACTTGATTAAAACGGAGCAAAAATTGATCTCGGAATGCAACAGACGGTGAATGCATTTTCATAGGATGAAATGGTGTTGTGCAAGGAGAAATTCCCTCGTTACGCTTCGGCCTGTTGTTACCCAATGGAAGATCCAAAATCCAACTCTGGTGGGACTCGAACCCACAACCTTTGAATGGCTTTCATGATAGATCACCTAGAAGTCCAACGCGCTGTCCATTGCGCCACAGAGTCTCTTGAAGACAGCAAATGCTGATCCAAAACTTGAAGATATGAAGAGAAGCAACTAGTCCAGCACAAGATAATGCGTTGTAAATGTTTGCACCATGCTGGAATGAATACTTGATTAAAACGGTGCAAAAATTGATCTCGGAATGCAACAGACGGTGAATGCATTTTCATAGGATGAAATGGTGTTGTGCAAGGAGAAATTCCCTCTTTACGCTTCGGCCTGTTGTTACCCAATGGAAGATCCAAAATCCAACTCTGGTGGGACTCGAACCCACAACCTTTGAATGGCTTTCATGATAGATCACCTAGAAGTCCAACGCGCTGTCCATTGCGCCACAGAGTCTCTTGAAAACAGTAAATGCTGCTCCAAAACTTGAAGAAATGAAGAGAAGCAACTAGTCCAGCACAAGATAATGCGTTGTAAATGTTTGCACCATGCTGGAATAAATACTTGATTAAAACGGTGCAAAAATTGAACTCTGAATGCAACAGACGATGAATGCATTTTCATAGGATGAAATGGTGTTGTGCAAGGAGAAATTCCCTCGTTACGCTTCGGCCTGTTGTTACCCAATGGAAGATCCAAAAGCCAACTCTGGCGGGACTCGAACCCACAACCTTTGAATGGCTTTCATGATAGAGCACCTAGAAGTCCAACGCGCTGTCCATTGCGCCACAGAGTCGCTTGAAGACAGCAAATGCTGATCCAAAACTTGAAGATATGAAGAGAAGCAACTAGTCCAGCACAAGATAATGCGTTGTAAATGTTTGCACCATGCTGGAATAAATACTTGATTAAAACGGTGCAAAAATTGAACTCGGAATGCAACAGACGGTGAACGCATTTTCATAGGATGAAATGGTGTTGTGCAAGGAGAAATTCCCTCGTTACGCTTCGGCCTGTTGTTACCCAATGGAAGATCCAAAAGCCAACTCTGGTGGGACTCGAACCCACAACCTTTGAATGGCTTTCATGATAGATCACCTAGAAGTCCAACGCGCTGTCCATTGCGCCACAGAGTCTCTTGAAAACAGTAAATGCTGCTCCAAAACTTGAAGAAATGAAGAGAAGCAACTAGTCCAGCACAAGATAATGCGTTGTAAATGTTTGCACCATGCTGGAATAAATACTTGATTAAAACGGTGCAAAAATTGAACTCTGAATGCAACAGACGATGAATGCATTTTCATAGGATGAAATGGTGTTGTGCAAGGAGAAATTCCCTCGTTACGCTTCGGCCTGTTGTTACCCAATGGAAGATCCAAAAGCCAACTCTGGCGGGACTCGAACCCACAACCTTTGAATGGCTTTCATGATAGAGCACCTAGAAGTCCAACGCGCTGTCCATTGCGCCACAGAGTCTCTTGAAGACAGCAAATGCTGATCCAAAACTTGAAGATATGAAGAGAAGCAACTAGTCCAGCACAAGATAATGCGTTGTAAATGTTTGCACCATGCTGGAATAAATACTTGATTAAAACGGTGCAAAAATTGAACTCGGAATGCAACAGACGGTGAACGCATTTTCATAGGATGAAATGGTGTTGTGCAAGGAGAAATTCCCTCGTTACGCTTCGGCCTGTTGTTACCCAATGGAAGATCCAAAAGCCAACTCTGGTGGGACTCGAACCCACAACCTTTGAATGGCTTTCATGATAGATCACCTAGAAGTCCAACGCGCTGTCCATTGCGCCACAGAGTCTCTTGAAGACAGCAAATGCTGATCCAAAACTTGAAGATATGAAGAGAAGCAACTAGTCCAGCACAAGATAATGCGTTGTAAATGTTTGCACCATGCTGGAATGAATACTTAATTAAAACGGTGCAAAAATTGATCTCGGAATGCAACAGACGGTGAATGCATTTTCATAGGATGAAATGGTGTTGTGCAAGGAGAAATTCCCTCTTTACGCTTCGGCCTGTTGTTACCCAATGGAAGATCCAAAATCCAACTCTGGTGGGACTCGAACCCACAACCTTTGAATGGCTTTCATGATAGATCACCTAGAAGTCCAACGCGCTGTCCATTGCGCCACAGAGTCTCTTGAAAACAGTAAATGCTGCTCCAAAACTTGAAGAAATGAAGAGAAGCAACTAGTCCAGCACAAGATAATGCGTTGTAAATGTTTGCACCATGCTGGAATAAATACTTGATTAAAACGGTGCAAAAATTGAACTCTGAATGCAACAGACGATGAATGCATTTTCATAGGATGAAATGGTGTTGTGCAAGGAGAAATTCCCTCGTTACGCTTCGGCCTGTTGTTACCCAATGGAAGATCCAAAAGCCAACTCTGGCGGGACTCGAACCCACAACCTTTGAATGGCTTTCATGATAGAGCACCTAGAAGTCCAACGCGCTGTCCATTGCGCCACAGAGTCGCTTGAAGACAGCAAATGCTGATCCAAAACTTGAAGATATGAAGAGAAGCAACTAGTCCAGCACAAGATAATGCGTTGTAAATGTTTGCACCATGCTGGAATGAATACTTGATTAAAACGGTGCAAAAATTGAACTCGGAATGCAACAGACGGTGAACGCATTTTCATAGGATGAAATGGTGTTGTGCAAGGAGAAATTCCCTCGTTACGCTTCGGCCTGTTGTTACCCAATGGAAGATCCAAAAGCCAACTCTGGTGGGACTCGAACCCACAACCTTTGAATGGCTTTCATGATAGATCACCTAGAAGTCCAACGCGCTGTCCATTGCGCCACAGAGTCTCTTGAAGACAGCAAATGCTGATCCAAAACTTGAAGATATGAAGAGAAGCAACTAGTCCAGCACAAGATAATGCATTGTAAATGTTTGCACCATGCTGGAATAAATACTTGATTAAAACGGTGCAAAAATTGATCTCGGAATGCAACAGACGGTGAATGCATTTTCATAGGATGAAATGGTGTTGTGCAAGGAGAAATTCCCTCTTTACGCTTCGGCCTGTTGTTACCCAATGGAAGATCCAAAATCCAACTCTGGTGGGACTCGAACCCACAACCTTTGAATGGCTTTCATGATAGATCACCTAGAAGTCCAACGCACTGTCCATTGCGCCACAGAGTCTCTTGAAAACAGTAAATGCTGCTCCAAAACTTGAAGAAATGAAGAGAAGCAACTAGTCCAGCACAAGATAATGCGTTGTAAATGTTTGCACCATGCTGGAATAAATACTTGATTAAAACGGTGCAAAAATTGAACTCTGAATGCAACAGACGATGAATGCATTTTCATAGGATGAAATGGTGTTGTGCAAGGAGAAATTCCCTCGTTACGCTTCGGCCTGTTGTTACCCAATGGAAGATCCAAAAGCCAACTCTGGCGGGACTCGAACCCACAACCTTTGAATGGCTTTCATGATAGAGCACCTAGAAGTCCAACGTGGTGTCCATTGCGCCACAGAGTCTCTTGAAGACAGCAAATGCTGATCCAAAACTTGAAGATATGAAGAGAAGCAACTAGTCCAGCACAAGATAATGCGTTGTAAATGTTTGCACCATGCTGGAATGAATACTTGATTAAAACGGTGCAAAAATTGATCTCGGAATGCAACAGACGGTGAACGCATTTTCATAGGATGAAATGGTGTTGTGCAAGGAGAAATTCCCTCGTTACGCTTCGGCCTGTTGTTACCCAATGGAAGATCCAAAAGCCAACTCTGGCAGGACTCGAACCCACAACCTTTGAATGGCTTTCATGATAGAGCACCTAGAAGTCCAACACGCTGTCCATTGCGCCACAGAGTCTCTTGAAGACAGCAAATGCTGATCCAAAACTTGAAGAAATGAAGAGAAGCAACTAGTCCAGCACAAGATAATGCGTTGTAAATGTTTGCACCATGCTGGAATAAATACTTGATTAAAACGGTGCAAAAATTGAACTCGGAATGCAACAGACGGTGAACGCATTTTCATAGGATGAAATGGTGTTGTGCAAGGAGAAATTCCCTCGTTACACTTCGGCCTGTTGTTACCCAATGGAAGATCCAAAAGCCAACTCTGGTGGGACTCGAACCCACAACCTTTGAATGGCTTTCATGATAGATCACCTAGAAGTCCAACGCGCTGTCCATTGCGCCACAGAGTCTCTTGAAGCCAGCAAATGCTGATCCAAAACTTGAAGATATGACTAGAAGCAACTAGTCCAGCACAAGATAATGCGTTGTAAATGTTTGCACCATGCTGGAATGAATACTTGATTAAAACGGTGCAAAAATTGAACTCGGAATGCAACAGACGGTGAATGCATTTTCATAGGATGAAATGGTGTTGTGCAAGGAGAAATTCCCTCGTTACGCTTCGGCCTGTTGTTACCCAATGGAAGATCCAAAAGCCAACTCTGGTGGGACTCGAACCCACAACCTTTGAATGGCTTTCATGATAGATCACCTAGAAGTCCAACGCGCTGTCCATTGCGCCACAGAGTCTCTTGAAGACAGCAAATGCTGATCCAAAACTTGAAGAAATGAAGAGAAGCAACTAGTCCAGCACAAGATAATGCGTTGTAAAAGTTTGCACCATGCTGGAATAAATACTTAATTAAAACGGTGCAAAAATTGATCTCGGAATGCAACAGACGGTGAATGCATTTTCATAGGATGAAATGGTGTTGTGCAAGGAGAAATTCCCTCGTTACGCTTCGGCCTGCTGTTACCCAATGGAAGATCCAAAATCCAACTCTGGTGGGACTCGAACCCACAACCTTTGAATGGCTTTCATGATAGATCACCTAGAAGTCCAACGCGCTGTCCATTGCGCCACAGAGTCTCTTGAAGACAGCAAATGCTGATCCAAAACTTGAAGAAATGAAGAGAAGCAACTAGTCCAGCACAAGATAATGCGTTGTAAATGTTTGCACCATGCTGGAATAAATACTTGATTAAAACGGTGCAAAAATTGAACTCGGAATGCAACAGACGGTGAACGCATTTTCATAGGATGAAATGGTGTTGTGCAAGGAGAAATTCCCTCGTTACACTTCGGCCTGTTGTTACCCAATGGAAGATCCAAAAGCCAACTCTGGTGGGACTCGAACGCACAACCTTTGAATGGCTTTCATGATAGATCACCTAGAAGTCCAACGCGCTGTCCATTGCGCCACAGAGTCTCTTGAAGACAGCAAATGCTGATCCAAAACTTGAAGATATGAAGAGAAGCAACTAGTCCAGCACAAGATAATGCGTTGTAAATGTTTGCACCATGCTGGAATGAATACTTGATTAAAACGGTGCAAAAATTGAACTCGGAATGCAACAGACGGTGAATGCATTTTCATAGGATGAAATGGTGTTGTGCAAGGAGAAATTCCCTCGTTACGCTTCGGCCTGTTGTTACCCAATGGAAGATCCAAAAGCCAACTCTGGTGGGACTCGAACCCATAAACCTTTGAATGGCTTTCATGATAGATCACCTAGAAGTCCAACGCGCTGTCCATTGCGCCACAGAGTCTCTTGAAGACAGCAAATGCTGATCCAAAACTTGAAGATATGAAGAGAAGCAACTAGTCCAGCACAAGATAATGCATTGTAAATGTTTGCACCATGCTGGAATAAATACTTGATTAAAACGGTGCAAAAATTGATCTCGGAATGCAACAGACGGTGAATGCATTTTCATAGGATGAAATGGTGTTGTGCAAGGAGAAATTCCCTCGTTACGCTTCGGCCTGTTGTTACCCAATGGAAGATCCAAAATCAAACTCTGGTGGGACTCGAACCCACAACCTTTGAATGGCTTTCATGATAGATCACCTAGAAGTCCAACGCGCTGTCCATTGCGCCACAGAGTCTCTTGAAAACAGCAAATGCTGCTCCAAAACTTGAAGAAATGAAGAGAAGCAACTAGTCCAGCACAAGATAATGCGTTGTAAATGTTTGCACCATGCTGGAATAAATACTTGATTAAAACGGTGCAAAAATTGAACTCGGAATGCAACAGACGGTGAACGCATTTTCATAGGATGAAATGGTGTTGTGCAAGGAGAAATTCCCTCGTTACACTTCGGCCTGTTGTTACCCAATGGAAGATCCAAAAGCCAACTCTGGTGGGACTCGAACGCACAACCTTTGAATGGCTTTCATGATAGATCACCTAGAAGTCCAACGCGCTGTCCATTGCGCCACAGAGTCTCTTGAAGACAGCAAATGCTGATCCAAAACTTGAAGATATGAAGAGAAGCAACTAGTCCAGCACAAGATAATGCGTTGTAAATGTTTGCACCATGCTGGAATGAATACTTGATTAAAACGGTGCAAAAATTGAACTCGGAATGCAACAGACGGTGAATGCATTTTCATAGGATGAAATGGTGTTGTGCAAGGAGAAATTCCCTCTTTACGCTTCGGCCTGTTGTTACCCAATGGAAGATCCAAAATCCAACTCTGGTGGGACTCGAACCCACAACCTTTGAATGGCTTTCATGATAGATCACCTAGAAGTCCAACGCGCTGTCCATTGCGCCACAGAGTCTCTTGAAAACAGTAAATGCTGCTCCAAAACTTGAAGAAATGAAGAGAAGCAACTAGTCCAGCACAAGATAATGCGTTGTAAATGTTTGCACCATGCTGGAATAAATACTTGATTAAAACGGTGCAAAAATTGAACTCTGAATGCAACAGACGATGAATGCATTTTCATAGGATGAAATGGTGTTGTGCAAGGAGAAATTCCCTCGTTACGCTTCGGCCTGTTGTTACCCAATGGAAGATCCAAAAGCCAACTCTGGTGGGACTCGAACCCACAACCTTTGAATGGCTTTCATGATAGATCACCTAGAAGTCAAACGCGCTGTCCATTGCGCCACAGAGTCTCTTGAAGACAGCAAATGCTGATCCAAAACTTGAAGATATGAAGAGAAGCAACTAGTCCAGCACAAGATAATGCATTGTAAATGTTTGCACCATGCTGGAATAAATACTTGATTAAAACGGTGCAAAAATTGATCTCGGAATGCAATAGACGGTGAATGCATTTTCATAGGATGAAATGGTGTTGTGCAAGGAGAAATTCCCTCTTTACGCTTCGGCCTGTTGTTACCCAATGGAAGATCCAAAATCCAACTCTGGTGGGACTCGAACCCACAACCTTTGAATGGCTTTCATGATAGAGCACCTAGAAGTCCAACGCGCTGTCCATTGCGCCACAGAGTCTCTTGAAGACAGCAAATGCTGATCCAAAACTTGAAGATATGAAGAGAAGCAACTAGTCCAGCACAAGATAATGCGTTGTAAATGTTTGCACCATGCTGGAATGAATACTTGATTAAAACGGAGCAAAAATTGATCTCGGAATGCAACAGACGGTGAATGCATTTTCATAGGATGAAATGGTGTTGTGCAAGGAGAAATTCCCTCGTTACGCTTCGGCCTGTTGTTACCCAATGGAAGATCCAAAATCCAACTCTGGTGGGACTCGAACCCACAACCTTTGAATGGCTTTCATGATAGATCACCTAGAAGTCCAACGCGCTGTCCATTGCGCCACAGAGTCTCTTGAAGACAGCAAATGCTGATCCAAAACTTGAAGATATGAAGAGAAGCAACTAGTCCAGCACAAGATAATGCGTTGTAAATGTTTGCACCATGCTGGAATGAATACTTAATTAAAACGGTGCAAAAATTGATCTCGGAATGCAACAGACGGTGAATGCATTTTCATAGGATGAAATGGTGTTGTGCAAGGAGAAATTCCCTCTTTACGCTTCGGCCTGTTGTTACCCAATGGAAGATCCAAAATCCAACTCTGGTGGGACTCGAACCCACAACCTTTGAATGGCTTTCATGATAGATCACCTAGAAGTCCAACGCGCTGTCCATTGCGCCACAGAGTCTCTTGAAAACAGTAAATGCTGCTCCAAAACTTGAAGAAATGAAGAGAAGCAACTAGTCCAGCACAAGATAATGCGTTGTAAATGTTTGCACCATGCTGGAATAAATACTTGATTAAAACGGTGCAAAAATTGAACTCTGAATGCAACAGACGATGAATGCATTTTCATAGGATGAAATGGTGTTGTGCAAGGAGAAATTCCCTCGTTACGCTTCGGCCTGTTGTTACCCAATGGAAGATCCAAAATCCAACTCTGGTGGGACTCGAACCCACAACCTTTGAATGGCTTTCATGATAGAGCACCTAGAAGTCCAACGCGCTGTCCATTGCGCCACAGAGTCGCTTGAAGACAGCAAATGCTGATCCAAAACTTGAAGATATGAAGAGAAGCAACTAGTCCAGCACAAGATAATGCGTTGTAAATGTTTGCACCATGCTGGAATGAATACTTGATTAAAACGGTGCAAAAATTGAACTCGGAATGCAACAGACGATGAATGCATTTTCATAGGATGAAATGGTGTTGTGCAAGGAGAAATTCCCTCGTTACGCTTCGGCCTGTTGTTACCCAATGGAAGATCCAAAAGCCAACTCTGGTGGGACTCGAACCCACAACCTTTGAATGGCTTTCATGATAAATCACCTAGAAGTCAAACGCGCTGTCCATTGCGCCACAGAGTCTCTTGAAGACAGCAAATGCTGATCCAAAACTTGAAGATATGAAGAGAAGCAACTAGTCCAGCACAAGATAATGCGTTGTAAATGTTTGCACCATGCTGGAATGAATACTTGATTAAAACGGTGCAAAAATTGAACTCGGAATGCAACAGACGGTGAACGCATTTTCATAGGATGAAATGGTGTTGTGCAAGGAGAAATTCCCTCGTTACGCTTCGGCCTGTTGTTACCCAATGGAAGATCCAAAAGCCAACTCTGGTGGGACTCGAACCCACAACCTTTGAATGGCTTTCATGATAGATCACCTAGAAGTCCAACGCGCTGTCCATTGCGCCACAGAGTCTCTTGAAGACAGCAAATGCTGATCCAAAACTTGAAGATATGAAGAGAAGCAACTAGTCCAGCACAAGATAATGCATTGTAAATGTTTGCACCATGCTGGAATAAATACTTGATTAAAACGGTGCAAAAATTGATCTCGGAATGCAACAGACGGTGAATGCATTTTCATAGGATGAAATGGTGTTGTGCAAGGAGAAATTCCCTCTTTACGCTTCGGCCTGTTGTTACCCAATGGAAGATCCAAAATCCAACTCTGGTGGGACTCGAACCCACAACCTTTGAATGGCTTTCATGATAGATCACCTAGAAGTCCAACGCACTGTCCATTGCGCCACAGAGTCTCTTGAAAACAGTAAATGCTGCTCCAAAACTTGAAGAAATGAAGAGAAGCAACTAGTCCAGCACAAGATAATGCGTTGTAAATGTTTGCACCATGCTGGAATAAATACTTGATTAAAACGGTGCAAAAATTGAACTCTGAATGCAACAGACGATGAATGCATTTTCATAGGATGAAATGGTGTTGTGCAAGGAGAAATTCCCTCGTTACGCTTCGGCCTGTTGTTACCCAATGGAAGATCCAAAAGCCAACTCTGGCGGGACTCGAACCCACAACCTTTGAATGGCTTTCATGATAGAGCACCTAGAAGTCCAACGTGCTGTCCATTGCGCCACAGAGTCTCTTGAAGACAGCAAATGCTGATCCAAAACTTGAAGATATGAAGAGAAGCAACTAGTCCAGCACAAGATAATGCGTTGTAAATGTTTGCACCATGCTGGAATGAATACTTGATTAAAACGGTGCAAAAATTGATCTCGGAATGCAACAGACGGTGAACGCATTTTCATAGGATGAAATGGTGTTGTGCAAGGAGAAATTCCCTCGTTACGCTTCGGCCTGTTGTTACCCAATGGAAGATCCAAAAGCCAACTCTGGCAGGACTCGAACCCACAACCTTTGAATGGCTTTCATGATAGAGCACCTAGAAGTCCAACACGCTGTCCATTGCGCCACAGAGTCTCTTGAAGACAGCAAATGCTGATCCAAAACTTGAAGAAATGAAGAGAAGCAACTAGTCCAGCACAAGATAATGCGTTGTAAATGTTTGCACCATGCTGGAATAAATACTTGATTAAAACGGTGCAAAAATTGAACTCGGAATGCAACAGACGGTGAACGCATTTTCATAGGATGAAATGGTGTTGTGCAAGGAGAAATTCCCTCGTTACACTTCGGCCTGTTGTTACCCAATGGAAGATCCAAAAGCCAACTCTGGTGGGACTCGAACCCACAACCTTTGAATGGCTTTCATGATAGATCACCTAGAAGTCCAACGCGCTGTCCATTGCGCCACAGAGTCTCTTGAAGCCAGCAAATGCTGATCCAAAACTTGAAGATATGACTAGAAGCAACTAGTCCAGCACAAGATAATGCGTTGTAAATGTTTGCACCATGCTGGAATGAATACTTGATTAAAACGGTGCAAAAATTGAACTCGGAATGCAACAGACGGTGAATGCATTTTCATAGGATGAAATGGTGTTGTGCAAGGAGAAATTCCCTCGTTACGCTTCGGCCTGTTGTTACCCAATGGAAGATCCAAAAGCCAACTCTGGTGGGACTCGAACCCACAACCTTTGAATGGCTTTCATGATAGATCACCTAGAAGTCCAACGCGCTGTCCATTGCGCCACAGAGTCTCTTGAAGACAGCAAATGCTGATCCAAAACTTGAAGAAATGAAGAGAAGCAACTAGTCCAGCACAAGATAATGCGTTGTAAAAGTTTGCACCATGCTGGAATAAATACTTAATTAAAACGGTGCAAAAATTGATCTCGGAATGCAACAGACGGTGAATGCATTTTCATAGGATGAAATGGTGTTGTGCAAGGAGAAATTCCCTCGTTACGCTTCGGCCTGCTGTTACCCAATGGAAGATCCAAAATCCAACTCTGGTGGGACTCGAACCCACAACCTTTGAATGGCTTTCATGATAGATCACCTAGAAGTCCAACGCGCTGTCCATTGCGCCACAGAGTCTCTTGAAGACAGCAAATGCTGATCCAAAACTTGAAGAAATGAAGAGAAGCAACTAGTCCAGCACAAGATAATGCGTTGTAAATGTTTGCACCATGCTGGAATAAATACTTGATTAAAACGGTGCAAAAATTGAACTCGGAATGCAACAGACGGTGAACGCATTTTCATAGGATGAAATGGTGTTGTGCAAGGAGAAATTCCCTCGTTACACTTCGGCCTGTTGTTACCCAATGGAAGATCCAAAAGCCAACTCTGGTGGGACTCGAACGCACAACCTTTGAATGGCTTTCATGATAGATCACCTAGAAGTCCAACGCGCTGTCCATTGCGCCACAGAGTCTCTTGAAGACAGCAAATGCTGATCCAAAACTTGAAGATATGAAGAGAAGCAACTAGTCCAGCACAAGATAATGCGTTGTAAATGTTTGCACCATGCTGGAATGAATACTTGATTAAAACGGTGCAAAAATTGAACTCGGAATGCAACAGACGGTGAATGCATTTTCATAGGATGAAATGGTGTTGTGCAAGGAGAAATTCCCTCGTTACGCTTCGGCCTGTTGTTACCCAATGGAAGATCCAAAAGCCAACTCTGGTGGGACTCGAACCCATAAACCTTTGAATGGCTTTCATGATAGATCACCTAGAAGTCCAACGCGCTGTCCATTGCGCCACAGAGTCTCTTGAAGACAGCAAATGCTGATCCAAAACTTGAAGATATGAAGAGAAGCAACTAGTCCAGCACAAGATAATGCATTGTAAATGTTTGCACCATGCTGGAATAAATACTTGATTAAAACGGTGCAAAAATTGATCTCGGAATGCAACAGACGGTGAATGCATTTTCATAGGATGAAATGGTGTTGTGCAAGGAGAAATTCCCTCGTTACGCTTCGGCCTGTTGTTACCCAATGGAAGATCCAAAATCAAACTCTGGTGGGACTCGAACCCACAACCTTTGAATGGCTTTCATGATAGATCACCTAGAAGTCCAACGCGCTGTCCATTGCGCCACAGAGTCTCTTGAAAACAGCAAATGCTGCTCCAAAACTTGAAGAAATGAAGAGAAGCAACTAGTCCAGCACAAGATAATGCGTTGTAAATGTTTGCACCATGCTGGAATAAATACTTGATTAAAACGGTGCAAAAATTGAACTCGGAATGCAACAGACGGTGAACGCATTTTCATAGGATGAAATGGTGTTGTGCAAGGAGAAATTCCCTCGTTACACTTCGGCCTGTTGTTACCCAATGGAAGATCCAAAAGCCAACTCTGGTGGGACTCGAACGCACAACCTTTGAATGGCTTTCATGATAGATCACCTAGAAGTCCAACGCGCTGTCCATTGCGCCACAGAGTCTCTTGAAGACAGCAAATGCTGATCCAAAACTTGAAGATATGAAGAGAAGCAACTAGTCCAGCACAAGATAATGCGTTGTAAATGTTTGCACCATGCTGGAATGAATACTTGATTAAAACGGTGCAAAAATTGAACTCGGAATGCAACAGACGGTGAATGCATTTTCATAGGATGAAATGGTGTTGTGCAAGGAGAAATTCCCTCTTTACGCTTCGGCCTGTTGTTACCCAATGGAAGATCCAAAATCCAACTCTGGTGGGACTCGAACCCACAACCTTTGAATGGCTTTCATGATAGATCACCTAGAAGTCCAACGCGCTGTCCATTGCGCCACAGAGTCTCTTGAAAACAGTAAATGCTGCTCCAAAACTTGAAGAAATGAAGAGAAGCAACTAGTCCAGCACAAGATAATGCGTTGTAAATGTTTGCACCATGCTGGAATAAATACTTGATTAAAACGGTGCAAAAATTGAACTCTGAATGCAACAGACGATGAATGCATTTTCATAGGATGAAATGGTGTTGTGCAAGGAGAAATTCCCTCGTTACGCTTCGGCCTGTTGTTACCCAATGGAAGATCCAAAAGCCAACTCTGGTGGGACTCGAACCCACAACCTTTGAATGGCTTTCATGATAGATCACCTAGAAGTCAAACGCGCTGTCCATTGCGCCACAGAGTCTCTTGAAGACAGCAAATGCTGATCCAAAACTTGAAGATATGAAGAGAAGCAACTAGTCCAGCACAAGATAATGCATTGTAAATGTTTGCACCATGCTGGAATAAATACTTGATTAAAACGGTGCAAAAATTGATCTCGGAATGCAATAGACGGTGAATGCATTTTCATAGGATGAAATGGTGTTGTGCAAGGAGAAATTCCCTCTTTACGCTTCGGCCTGTTGTTACCCAATGGAAGATCCAAAATCCAACTCTGGTGGGACTCGAACCCACAACCTTTGAATGGCTTTCATGATAGAGCACCTAGAAGTCCAACGCGCTGTCCATTGCGCCACAGAGTCTCTTGAAGACAGCAAATGCTGATCCAAAACTTGAAGATATGAAGAGAAGCAACTAGTCCAGCACAAGATAATGCGTTGTAAATGTTTGCACCATGCTGGAATGAATACTTGATTAAAACGGAGCAAAAATTGATCTCGGAATGCAACAGACGGTGAATGCATTTTCATAGGATGAAATGGTGTTGTGCAAGGAGAAATTCCCTCGTTACGCTTCGGCCTGTTGTTACCCAATGGAAGATCCAAAATCCAACTCTGGTGGGACTCGAACCCACAACCTTTGAATGGCTTTCATGATAGATCACCTAGAAGTCCAACGCGCTGTCCATTGCGCCACAGAGTCTCTTGAAGACAGCAAATGCTGATCCAAAACTTGAAGATATGAAGAGAAGCAACTAGTCCAGCACAAGATAATGCGTTGTAAATGTTTGCACCATGCTGGAATGAATACTTAATTAAAACGGTGCAAAAATTGATCTCGGAATGCAACAGACGGTGAATGCATTTTCATAGGATGAAATGGTGTTGTGCAAGGAGAAATTCCCTCTTTACGCTTCGGCCTGTTGTTACCCAATGGAAGATCCAAAATCCAACTCTGGTGGGACTCGAACCCACAACCTTTGAATGGCTTTCATGATAGATCACCTAGAAGTCCAACGCGCTGTCCATTGCGCCACAGAGTCTCTTGAAAACAGTAAATGCTGCTCCAAAACTTGAAGAAATGAAGAGAAGCAACTAGTCCAGCACAAGATAATGCGTTGTAAATGTTTGCACCATGCTGGAATAAATACTTGATTAAAACGGTGCAAAAATTGAACTCTGAATGCAACAGACGATGAATGCATTTTCATAGGATGAAATGGTGTTGTGCAAGGAGAAATTCCCTCGTTACGCTTCGGCCTGTTGTTACCCAATGGAAGATCCAAAATCCAACTCTGGTGGGACTCGAACCCACAACCTTTGAATGGCTTTCATGATAGAGCACCTAGAAGTCCAACGCGCTGTCCATTGCGCCACAGAGTCGCTTGAAGACAGCAAATGCTGATCCAAAACTTGAAGATATGAAGAGAAGCAACTAGTCCAGCACAAGATAATGCGTTGTAAATGTTTGCACCATGCTGGAATGAATACTTGATTAAAACGGTGCAAAAATTGAACTCGGAATGCAACAGACGATGAATGCATTTTCATAGGATGAAATGGTGTTGTGCAAGGAGAAATTCCCTCGTTACGCTTCGGCCTGTTGTTACCCAATGGAAGATCCAAAAGCCAACTCTGGTGGGACTCGAACCCACAACCTTTGAATGGCTTTCATGATAAATCACCTAGAAGTCAAACGCGCTGTCCATTGCGCCACAGAGTCTCTTGAAGACAGCAAATGCTGATCCAAAACTTGAAGATATGAAGAGAAGCAACTAGTCCAGCACAAGATAATGCATTGTAAATGTTTGCACCATGCTGGAATAAATACTTGATTAAAACGGTGCAAAAATTGATCTCGGAATGCAATAGACGGTGAATGCATTTTCATAGGATGAAATGGTGTTGTGCAAGGAGAAATTCCCTCTTTACGCTTCGGCCTGTTGTTACCCAATGGAAGATCCAAAATCCAACTCTGGTGGGACTCGAACCCACAACCTTTGAATGGCTTTCATGATAGAGCACCTAGAAGTCCAACGCGCTGTCCATTGCGCCACAGAGTCTCTTGAAGACAGCAAATGCTGATCCAAAACTTGAAGATATGAAGAGAAGCAACTAGTCCAGCACAAGATAATGCGTTGTAAATGTTTGCACCATGCTGGAATGAATACTTGATTAAAACGGAGCAAAAATTGATCTCGGAATGCAACAGACGGTGAATGCATTTTCATAGGATGAAATGGTGTTGTGCAAGGAGAAATTCCCTCGTTACGCTTCGGCCTGTTGTTACCCAATGGAAGATCCAAAATCCAACTCTGGTGGGACTCGAACCCACAACCTTTGAATGGCTTTCATGATAGATCACCTAGAAGTCCAACGCGCTGTCCATTGCGCCACAGAGTCTCTTGAAGACAGCAAATGCTGATCCAAAACTTGAAGATATGAAGAGAAGCAACTAGTCCAGCACAAGATAATGCGTTGTAAATGTTTGCACCATGCTGGAATGAATACTTGATTAAAACGGTGCAAAAATTGATCTCGGAATGCAACAGACGGTGAATGCATTTTCATAGGATGAAATGGTGTTGTGCAAGGAGAAATTCCCTCTTTACGCTTCGGCCTGTTGTTACCCAATGGAAGATCCAAAATCCAACTCTGGTGGGACTCGAACCCACAACCTTTGAATGGCTTTCATGATAGATCACCTAGAAGTCCAACGCGCTGTCCATTGCGCCACAGAGTCTCTTGAAAACAGTAAATGCTGCTCCAAAACTTGAAGAAATGAAGAGAAGCAACTAGTCCAGCACAAGATAATGCGTTGTAAATGTTTGCACCATGCTGGAATAAATACTTGATTAAAACGGTGCAAAAATTGAACTCGGAATGCAACAGACGGTGAACGCATTTTCATAGGATGAAATGGTGTTGTGCAAGGAGAAATTCCCTCGTTACACTTCGGCCTGTTGTTACCCAATGGAAGATCCAAAAGCCAACTCTGGTGGGACTCGAACCCACAACCTTTGAATGGCTTTCATGATAGATCACCTAGAAGTCCAACGCGCTGTCCATTGCGCCACAGAGTCTCTTGAAGCCAGCAAATGCTGATCCAAAACTTGAAGATATGACTAGAAGCAACTAGTCCAGCACAAGATAATGCGTTGTAAATGTTTGCACCATGCTGGAATGAATACTTGATTAAAACGGTGCAAAAATTGAACTCGGAATGCAACAGACGGTGAATGCATTTTCATAGGATGAAATGGTGTTGTGCAAGGAGAAATTCCCTCGTTACGCTTCGGCCTGTTGTTACCCAATGGAAGATCCAAAAGCCAACTCTGGTGGGACTCGAACCCACAACCTTTGAATGGCTTTCATGATAGATCACCTAGAAGTCCAACGCGCTGTCCATTGCGCCACAGAGTCTCTTGAAGACAGCAAATGCTGATCCAAAACTTGAAGAAATGAAGAGAAGCAACTAGTCCAGCACAAGATAATGCGTTGTAAAAGTTTGCACCATGCTGGAATAAATACTTGATTAAAACGGTGCAAAAATTGATCTCGGAATGCAACAGACGGTGAATGCATTTTCATAGGATGAAATGGTGTTGTGCAAGGAGAAATTCCCTCGTTACGCTTCGGCCTGCTGTTACCCAATGGAAGATCCAAAATCCAACTCTGGTGGGACTCGAACCCACAACCTTTGAATGGCTTTCATGATAGATCACCTAGAAGTCCAACGCGCTGTCCATTGCGCCACAGAGTCTCTTGAAGACAGCAAATGCTGATCCAAAACTTGAAGAAATGAAGAGAAGCAACTAGTCCAGCACAAGATAATGCGTTGTAAATGTTTGCACCATGCTGGAATAAATACTTGATTAAAACGGTGCAAAAATTGAACTCGGAATGCAACAGACGGTGAACGCATTTTCATAGGATGAAATGGTGTTGTGCAAGGAGAAATTCCCTCGTTACACTTCGGCCTGTTGTTACCCAATGGAAGATCCAAAAGCCAACTCTGGTGGGACTCGAACCCACAACCTTTGAATGGCTTTCATGATAGATCACCTAGAAGTCCAACGCGCTGTCCATTGCGCCACAGAGTCTCTTGAAGACAGCAAATGCTGATCCAAAACTTGAAGATATGAAGAGAAGCAACTAGTCCAGCACAAGATAATGCATTGTAAATGTTTGCACCATGCTGGAATAAATACTTGATTAAAACGGTGCAAAAATTGATCTCGGAATGCAACAGACGGTGAATGCATTTTCATAGGATGAAATGGTGTTGTGCAAGGAGAAATTCCCTCGTTACGCTTCGGCCTGTTGTTACCCAATGGAAGATCCAAAATCAAACTCTGGTGGGACTCGAACCCACAACCTTTGAATGGCTTTCATGATAGATCACCTAGAAGTCCAACGCGCTGTCCATTGCGCCACAGAGTCTCTTGAAAACAGCAAATGCTGCTCCAAAACTTGAAGAAATGAAGAGAAGCAACTAGTCCAGCACAAGATAATGCGTTGTAAATGTTTGCACCATGCTGGAATAAATACTTGATTAAAACGGTGCAAAAATTGAACTCGGAATGCAACAGACGGTGAACGCATTTTCATAGGATGAAATGGTGTTGTGCAAGGAGAAATTCCCTCGTTACACTTCGGCCTGTTGTTACCCAATGGAAGATCCAAAAGCCAACTCTGGTGGGACTCGAACCCACAACCTTTGAATGGCTTTCATGATAGATCACCTAGAAGTCCAACGCGCTGTCCATTGCGCCACAGAGTCTCTTGAAGCCAGCAAATGCTGATCCAAAACTTGAAGATATGACTAGAAGCAACTAGTCCAGCACAAGATAATGCGTTGTAAATGTTTGCACCATGCTGGAATGAATACTTGATTAAAACGGTGCAAAAATTGAACTCGGAATGCAACAGACGGTGAATGCATTTTCATAGGATGAAATGGTGTTGTGCAAGGAGAAATTCCCTCGTTACGCTTCGGCCTGTTGTTACCCAATGGAAGATCCAAAAGCCAACTCTGGTGGGACTCGAACCCACAACCTTTGAATGGCTTTCATGATAGATCACCTAGAAGTCCAACGCGCTGTCCATTGCGCCACAGAGTCTCTTGAAAACAGCAAATGCTGATCCAAAACTTGAAGAAATGAAGAGAAGCAACTAGTCCAGCACAAGATAATGCGTTGTAAATGTTTGCACCATGCTGGAATAAATACTTGATTAAAACGGTGCAAAAATTGAACTCTGAATGCAACAGACGATGAATGCATTTTCATAGGATGAAATGGTGTTGTGCAAGGAGAAATTCCCTCGTTACGCTTCGGCCTGTTGTTACCCAATGGAAGATCCAAAAGCCAACTCTGGCGGGACTCGAACCCACAACCTTTGAATGGCTTTCATGATAGAGCACCTAGAAGTCCAACGCGCTGTCCATTGCGCCACAGAGTCTCTTGAAGACAGCAAATGCTGATCCAAAACTTGAAGATATGAAGAGAAGCAACTAGTCCAGCACAAGATAATGCGTTGTAAATGTTTGCACCATGCTGGAATAAATACTTGATTAAAACGGTGCAAAAATTGAACTCGGAATGCAACAGACGGTGAACGCATTTTCATAGGATGAAATGGTGTTGTGCAAGGAGAAATTCCCTCGTTACGCTTCGGCCTGTTGTTACCCAATGGAAGATCCAAAAGCCAACTCTGGTGGGACTCGAACCCACAACCTTTGAATGGCTTTCATGATAGATCACCTAGAAGTCCAACGCGCTGTCCATTGCGCCACAGAGTCTCTTGAAGACAGCAAATGCTGATCCAAAACTTGAAGATATGAAGAGAAGCAACTAGTCCAGCACAAGATAATGCGTTGTAAATGTTTGCACCATGCTGGAATAAATACTTGATTAAAACGGTGCAAAAATTGAACTCGGAATGCAACAGACGGTGAACGCATTTTCATAGGATGAAATGGTGTTGTGCAAGGAGAAATTCCCTCGTTACACTTCGGCCTGTTGTTACCCAATGGAAGATCCAAAAGCCAACTCTGGTGGGACTCGAACCCACAACCTTTGAATGGCTTTCATGATAGAGCACCTAGAAGTCCAACGCGCTGTCCATTGCGCCACAGAGTCTCTTGAAGACAGCAAATGCTGATCCAAAACTTGAAGATATGAAGAGAAGCAACTAGTCCAGCACAAGATAATGCGTTGTAAATGTTTGCACCATGCTGGAATGAATACTTGATTAAAACGGAGCAAAAATTGATCTCGGAATGCAACAGACGGTGAATGCATTTTCATAGGATGAAATGGTGTTGTGCAAGGAGAAATTCCCTCGTTACGCTTCGGCCTGTTGTTACCCAATGGAAGATCCAAAAGCCAACTCTGGCGGGACTCGAACCCACAACCTTTGAATGGCTTTCATGATAGAGCACCTAGAAGTCCAACGCGCTGTCCATTGCGCCACAGAGTCTCTTGAAGCCAGCAAATGCTGATCCAAAACTTGAAGATATGACTAGAAGCAACTAGTCCAGCACAAGATAATGCGTTGTAAATGTTTGCACCATGCTGGAATGAATACTTGATTAAAACGGTGCAAAAATTGAACTCGGAATGCAACAGACGGTGAATGCATTTTCATAGGATGAAATGGTGTTGTGCAAGGAGAAATTCCCTCGTTACGCTTCGGCCTGTTGTTACCCAATGGAAGATCCAAAAGCCAACTCTGGTGGGACTCGAACCCACAACCTTTGAATGGCTTTCATGATAGATCACCTAGAAGTCCAACGCGCTGTCCATTGCGCCACAGAGTCTCTTGAAGACAGCAAATGCTGATCCAAAACTTGAAGATATGAAGAGAAGCAACTAGTCCAGCACAAGATAATGCATTGTAAATGTTTGCACCATGCTGGAATAAATACTTGATTAAAACGGTGCAAAAATTGATCTCGGAATGCAACAGACGGTGAATGCATTTTCATAGGATGAAATGGTGTTGTGCAAGGAGAAATTCCCTCGTTACGCTTCGGCCTGTTGTTACCCAATGGAAGATCCAAAAGCCAACTCTGGTGGGACTCGAACCCACAACCTTTGAATGGCTTTCATGATAGATCACCTAGAAGTCCAACGCGCTGTCCATTGCGCCACAGAGTCTCTTGAAGACAGCAAATGCTGATCCAAAACTTGAAGAAATGAAGAGAAGCAACTAGTCCAGCACAAGATAATGCGTTGTAAAAGTTTGCACCATGCTGGAATAAATACTTGATTAAAACGGTGCAAAAATTGATCTCGGAATGCAACAGACGGTGAATGCATTTTCATAGGATGAAATGGTGTTGTGCAAGGAGAAATTCCCTCGTTACGCTTCGGCCTGCTGTTACCCAATGGAAGATCCAAAATCCAACTCTGGTGGGACTCGAACCCACAACCTTTGAATGGCTTTCATGATAGATCACCTAGAAGTCCAACGCGCTGTCCATTGCGCCACAGAGTCTCTTGAAGACAGCAAATGCTGATCCAAAACTTGAAGAAATGAAGAGAAGCAACTAGTCCAGCACAAGATAATGCGTTGTAAATGTTTGCACCATGCTGGAATAAATACTTGATTAAAACGGTGCAAAAATTGAACTCGGAATGCAACAGACGGTGAACGCATTTTCATAGGATGAAATGGTGTTGTGCAAGGAGAAATTCCCTCGTTACACTTCGGCCTGTTGTTACCCAATGGAAGATCCAAAAGCCAACTCTGGTGGGACTCGAACGCACAACCTTTGAATGTCTTTCATGATAGATCACCTAGAAGTCCAACGCGCTGTCCATTGCGCCACAGAGTCTCTTGAAGACAGCAAATGCTGATCCAAAACTTGAAGATATGAAGAGAAGCAACTAGTCCAGCACAAGATAATGCGTTGTAAATGTTTGCACCATGCTGGAATGAATACTTGATTAAAACGGTGCAAAAATTGATCTCGGAATGCAACAGACGGTGAATGCATTTTCATAGGATGAAATGGTGTTGTGCAAGGAGAAATTCCCTCTTTACGCTTCGGCCTGTTGTTACCCAATGGAAGATCCAAAATCCAACTCTGGTGGGACTCGAACCCACAACCTTTGAATGGCTTTCATGATAGATCACCTAGAAGTCCAACGCGCTGTCCATTGCGCCACAGAGTCTCTTGAAAACAGTAAATGCTGCTCCAAAACTTGAAGAAATGAAGAGAAGCAACTAGTCCAGCACAAGATAATGCGTTGTAAATGTTTGCACCATGCTGGAATAAATACTTGATTAAAACGGTGCAAAAATTGAACTCTGAATGCAACAGACGATGAATGCATTTTCATAGGATGAAATGGTGTTGTGCAAGGAGAAATTCCCTCGTTACGCTTCGGCCTGTTGTTACCCAATGGAAGATCCAAAAGCCAACTCTGGCGGGACTCGAACCCACAACCTTTGAATGGCTTTCATGATAGAGCACCTAGAAGTCCAACGCGCTGTCCATTGCGCCACAGAGTCTCTTGAAGACAGCAAATGCTGATCCAAAACTTGAAGATATGAAGAGAAGCAACTAGTCCAGCACAAGATAATGCGTTGTAAATGTTTGCACCATGCTGGAATAAATACTTGATTAAAACGGTGCAAAAATTGAACTCGGAATGCAACAGACGGTGAACGCATTTTCATAGGATGAAATGGTGTTGTGCAAGGAGAAATTCCCTCGTTACGCTTCGGCCTGTTGTTACCCAATGGAAGATCCAAAAGCCAACTCTGGTGGGACTCGAACCCACAACCTTTGAATGGCTTTCATGATAGATCACCTAGAAGTCCAACGCGCTGTCCATTGCGCCACAGAGTCTCTTGAAGACAGCAAATGCTGATCCAAAACTTGAAGATATGAAGAGAAGCAACTAGTCCAGCACAAGATAATGCGTTGTAAATGTTTGCACCATGCTGGAATGAATACTTGATTAAAACGGTGCAAAAATTGAACTCGGAATGCAACAGACGGTGAATGCATTTTCATAGGATGAAATGGTGTTGTGCAAGGAGAAATTCCCTCGTTACGCTTCGGCCTGTTGTTACCCAATGGAAGATCCAAAAGCCAACTCTGGCGGGACTCGAACCCACAACCTTTGAATGGCTTTCATGATAGAGCACCTAGAAGTCCAACGCGCTGTCCATTGCGCCACAGAGTCTCTTGAAGACAGCAAATGCTGATCCAAAACTTGAAGATATGAAGAGAAGCAACTAGTCCAGCACAAGATAATGCGTTGTAAATGTTTGCACCATGCTGGAATGAATACTTGATTAAAACGGTGCAAAAATTGAACTCGGAATGCAACAGACGGTGAATGCATTTTCATAGGATGAAATGGTGTTGTGCAAGGAGAAATTCCCTCGTTACGCTTCGGCCTGTTGTTACCCAATGGAAGATCCAAAAGCCAACTCTGGTGGGACTCGAACCCACAACCTTTGAATGGCTTTCATGATAGATCACCTAGAAGTCCAACGCGCTGTCCATTGCGCCACAGAGTCTCTTGAAGACAGCAAATGCTGATCCAAAACTTGAAGATATGAAGAGAAGCAACTAGTCCAGCACAAGATAATGCATTGTAAATGTTTGCACCATGCTGGAATAAATACTTGATTAAAACGGTGCAAAAATTGATCTCGGAATGCAACAGACGGTGAATGCATTTTCATAGGATGAAATGGTGTTGTGCAAGGAGAAATTCCCTCGTTACGCTTCGGCCTGTTGTTACCCAATGGAAGATCCAAAATCAAACTCCGGTGGGACTCGAACCCACAACCTTTGAATGGCTTTCATGATAGATCACCTAGAAGTCCAACGCGCTGTCCATTGCGCCACAGAGTCTCTTGAAAACAGCAAATGCTGCTCCAAAACTTGAAGAAATGAAGAGAAGCAACTAGTCCAGCACAAGATAATGCGTTGTAAATGTTTGCACCATGCTGGAATAAATACTTGATTAAAACGGTGCAAAAATTGAACTCGGAATGCAACAGACGGTGAACGCATTTTCATAGGATGAAATGGTGTTGTGCAAGGAGAAATTCCCTCGTTACACTTCGGCCTGTTGTTACCCAATGGAAGATCCAAAAGCCAACTCTGGTGGGACTCGAACGCACAACCTTTGAATGGCTTTCATGATAGATCACCTAGAAGTCCAACGCGCTGTCCATTGCGCCACAGAGTCTCTTGAAGACAGCAAATGCTGATCCAAAACTTGAAGATATGAAGAGAAGCAACTAGTCCAGCACAAGATAATGCGTTGTAAATGTTTGCACCATGCTGGAATAAATACTTGATTAAAACGGTGCAAAAATTGAACTCGGAATGCAACAGACGGTGAACGCATTTTCATAGGATGAAATGGTGTTGTGCAAGGAGAAATTCCCTCGTTACACTTCGGCCTGTTGTTACCCAATGGAAGATCCAAAAGCCAACTCTGGTGGGACTCGAACGCACAACCTTTGAATGTCTTTCATGATAGATCACCTAGAAGTCCAACGCGCTGTCCATTGCGCCACAGAGTCTCTTGAAGACAGCAAATGCTGATCCAAAACTTGAAGATATGAAGAGAAGCAACTAGTCCAGCACAAGATAATGCGTTGTAAATGTTTGCACCATGCTGGAATGAATACTTGATTAAAACGGTGCAAAAATTGAACTCGGAATGCAACAGACGGTGAATGCATTTTCATAGGATGAAATGGTGTTGTGCAAGGAGAAATTCCCTCGTTACGCTTCGGCCTGTTGTTACCCAATGGAAGATCCAAAAGCCAACTCTGGCGGGACTCGAACCCACAACCTTTGAATGGCTTTCATGATAGAGCACCTAGAAGTCCAACGCGCTGTCCATTGCGCCACAGAGTCTCTTGAAGACAGCAAATGCTGATCCAAAACTTGAAGATATGAAGAGAAGCAACTAGTCCAGCACAAGATAATGCGTTGTAAATGTTTGCACCATGCTGGAATGAATACTTGATTAAAACGGTGCAAAAATTGAACTCGGAATGCAACAGACGGTGAATGCATTTTCATAGGATGAAATGGTGTTGTGCAAGGAGAAATTCCCTCGTTACGCTTCGGCCTGTTGTTACCCAATGGAAGATCCAAAAGCCAACTCTGGTGGGACTCGAACCCACAACCTTTGAATGGCTTTCATGATAGATCACCTAGAAGTCCAACGCGCTGTCCATTGCGCCACAGAGTCTCTTGAAGACAGCAAATGCTGATCCAAAACTTGAAGATATGAAGAGAAGCAACTAGTCCAGCACAAGATAATGCATTGTAAATGTTTGCACCATGCTGGAATAAATACTTGATTAAAACGGTGCAAAAATTGATCTCGGAATGCAACAGACGGTGAATGCATTTTCATAGGATGAAATGGTGTTGTGCAAGGAGAAATTCCCTCGTTACGCTTCGGCCTGTTGTTACCCAATGGAAGATCCAAAATCAAACTCCGGTGGGACTCGAACCCACAACCTTTGAATGGCTTTCATGATAGATCACCTAGAAGTCCAACGCGCTGTCCATTGCGCCACAGAGTCTCTTGAAAACAGCAAATGCTGCTCCAAAACTTGAAGAAATGAAGAGAAGCAACTAGTCCAGCACAAGATAATGCGTTGTAAATGTTTGCACCATGCTGGAATAAATACTTGATTAAAACGGTGCAAAAATTGAACTCGGAATGCAACAGACGGTGAACGCATTTTCATAGGATGAAATGGTGTTGTGCAAGGAGAAATTCCCTCGTTACACTTCGGCCTGTTGTTACCCAATGGAAGATCCAAAAGCCAACTCTGGTGGGACTCGAACGCACAACCTTTGAATGGCTTTCATGATAGATCACCTAGAAGTCCAACGCGCTGTCCATTGCGCCACAGAGTCTCTTGAAGACAGCAAATGCTGATCCAAAACTTGAAGATATGAAGAGAAGCAACTAGTCCAGCACAAGATAATGCGTTGTAAATGTTTGCACCATGCTGGAATAAATACTTGATTAAAACGGTGCAAAAATTGAACTCGGAATGCAACAGACGGTGAACGCATTTTCATAGGATGAAATGGTGTTGTGCAAGGAGAAATTCCCTCGTTACACTTCGGCCTGTTGTTACCCAATGGAAGATCCAAAAGCCAACTCTGGTGGGACTCGAACGCACAACCTTTGAATGTCTTTCATGATAGATCACCTAGAAGTCCAACGCGCTGTCCATTGCGCCACAGAGTCTCTTGAAGACAGCAAATGCTGATCCAAAACTTGAAGATATGAAGAGAAGCAACTAGTCCAGCACAAGATAATGCGTTGTAAATGTTTGCACCATGCTGGAATGAATACTTGATTAAAACGGTGCAAAAATTGATCTCGGAATGCAACAGACGGTGAATGCATTTTCATAGGATGAAATGGTGTTGTGCAAGGAGAAATTCCCTCTTTACGCTTCGGCCTGTTGTTACCCAATGGAAGATCCAAAATCCAACTCTGGTGGGACTCGAACCCACAACCTTTGAATGGCTTTCATGATAGATCACCTAGAAGTCCAACGCGCTGTCCATTGCGCCACAGAGTCTCTTGAAAACAGTAAATGCTGCTCCAAAACTTGAAGAAATGAAGAGAAGCAACTAGTCCAGCACAAGATAATGCGTTGTAAATGTTTGCACCATGCTGGAATAAATACTTGATTAAAACGGTGCAAAAATTGAACTCTGAATGCAACAGACGATGAATGCATTTTCATAGGATGAAATGGTGTTGTGCAAGGAGAAATTCCCTCGTTACGCTTCGGCCTGTTGTTACCCAATGGAAGATCCAAAAGCCAACTCTGGCGGGACTCGAACCCACAACCTTTGAATGGCTTTCATGATAGAGCACCTAGAAGTCCAACGCGCTGTCCATTGCGCCACAGAGTCTCTTGAAGACAGCAAATGCTGATCCAAAACTTGAAGATATGAAGAGAAGCAACTAGTCCAGCACAAGATAATGCGTTGTAAATGTTTGCACCATGCTGGAATAAATACTTGATTAAAACGGTGCAAAAATTGAACTCGGAATGCAACAGACGGTGAACGCATTTTCATAGGATGAAATGGTGTTGTGCAAGGAGAAATTCCCTCGTTACGCTTCGGCCTGTTGTTACCCAATGGAAGATCCAAAAGCCAACTCTGGTGGGACTCGAACCCACAACCTTTGAATGGCTTTCATGATAGATCACCTAGAAGTCCAACGCGCTGTCCATTGCGCCACAGAGTCTCTTGAAGACAGCAAATGCTGATCCAAAACTTGAAGATATGAAGAGAAGCAACTAGTCCAGCACAAGATAATGCGTTGTAAATGTTTGCACCATGCTGGAATAAATACTTGATTAAAACGGTGCAAAAATTGAACTCGGAATGCAACAGACGGTGAACGCATTTTCATAGGATGAAATGGTGTTGTGCAAGGAGAAATTCCCTCGTTACACTTCGGCCTGTTGTTACCCAATGGAAGATCCAAAAGCCAACTCTGGTGGGACTCGAACCCACAACCTTTGAATGGCTTTCATGATAGAGCACCTAGAAGTCCAACGCGCTGTCCATTGCGCCACAGAGTCTCTTGAAGACAGCAAATGCTGATCCAAAACTTGAAGATATGAAGAGAAGCAACTAGTCCAGCACAAGATAATGCGTTGTAAATGTTTGCACCATGCTGGAATGAATACTTGATTAAAACGGAGCAAAAATTGATCTCGGAATGCAACAGACGGTGAATGCATTTTCATAGGATGAAATGGTGTTGTGCAAGGAGAAATTCCCTCGTTACGCTTCGGCCTGTTGTTACCCAATGGAAGATCCAAAAGCCAACTCTGGCGGGACTCGAACCCACAACCTTTGAATGGCTTTCATGATAGAGCACCTAGAAGTCCAACGCGCTGTCCATTGCGCCACAGAGTCTCTTGAAGACAGCAAATGCTGATCCAAAACTTGAAGATATGAAGAGAAGCAACTAGTCCAGCACAAGATAATGCGTTGTAAATGTTTGCACCATGCTGGAATGAATACTTGATTAAAACGGTGCAAAAATTGAACTCGGAATGCAACAGACGGTGAATGCATTTTCATAGGATGAAATGGTGTTGTGCAAGGAGAAATTCCCTCGTTACGCTTCGGCCTGTTGTTACCCAATGGAAGATCCAAAAGCCAACTCTGGTGGGACTCGAACCCACAACCTTTGAATGGCTTTCATGATAGATCACCTAGAAGTCCAACGCGCTGTCCATTGCGCCACAGAGTCTCTTGAAGACAGCGAATGCTGATCCAAAACTTGAAGATATGAAGAGAAGCAACTAGTCCAGCACAAGATAATGCATTGTAAATGTTTGCACCATGCTGGAATAAATACTTGATTAAAACGGTGCAAAAATTGATCTCGGAATGCAACAGACGGTGAATGCATTTTCATAGGATGAAATGGTGTTGTGCAAGGAGAAATTCCCTCGTTACGCTTCGGCCTGTTGTTACCCAATGGAAGATCCAAAATCAAACTCTGGTGGGACTCGAACCCACAACCTTTGAATGGCTTTCATGATAGATCACCTAGAAGTCCAACGCGCTGTCCATTGCGCCACAGAGTCTCTTGAAAACAGCAAATGCTGCTCCAAAACTTGAAGAAATGAAGAGAAGCAACTAGTCCAGCACAAGATAATGCGTTGTAAATGTTTGCACCATGCTGGAATAAATACTTGATTAAAACGGTGCAAAAATTGAACTCGGAATGCAACAGACGGTGAACGCATTTTCATAGGATGAAATGGTGTTGTGCAAGGAGAAATTCCCTCGTTACACTTCGGCCTGTTGTTACCCAATGGAAGATCCAAAAGCCAACTCTGGTGGGACTCGAACGCACAACCTTTGAATGGCTTTCATGATAGATCACCTAGAAGTCCAACGCGCTGTCCATTGCGCCACAGAGTCTCTTGAAGACAGCAAATGCTGATCCAAAACTTGAAGATATGAAGAGAAGCAACTAGTCCAGCACAAGATAATGCGTTGTAAATGTTTGCACCATGCTGGAATGAATACTTGATTAAAACGGTGCAAAAATTGAACTCGGAATGCAACAGACGGTGAATGCATTTTCATAGGATGAAATGGTGTTGTGCAAGGAGAAATTCCCTCGTTACGCTTCGGCCTGTTGTTACCCAATGGAAGATCCAAAAGCCAACTCTGGTGGGACTCGAACCCACAACCTTTTAATGGCTTTCATGATAGATCACCTAGAAGTCAAACGCGCTGTCCATTGCGCCACAGAGTCTCTTGAAGACAGCAAATGCTGATCCAAAACTTGAAGATATGAAGAGAAGCAACTAGTCCAGCACAAGATAATGCATTGTAAATGTTTGCACCATGCTGGAATAAATACTTGATTAAAACGGTGCAAAAATTGATCTCGGAATGCAACAGACGGTGAATGCATTTTCATAGGATGAAATGGTGTTGTGCAAGGAGAAATTCCCTCTTTACGCTTCGGCCTGTTGTTACCCAATGGAAGATCCAAAATCCAACTCTGGTGGGACTCGAACCCACAACCTTTGAATGGCTTTCATGATAGATCACCTAGAAGTCCAACGCGCTGTCCATTGCGCCACAGAGTCTCTTGAAAACAGTAAATGCTGCTCCAAAACTTGAAGAAATGAAGAGAAGCAACTAGTCCAGCACAAGATAATGCGTTGTAAATGTTTGCACCATGCTGGAATAAATACTTGATTAAAACGGTGCAAAAATTGAACTCTGAATGCAACAGACGATGAATGCATTTTCATAGGATGAAATGGTGTTGTGCAAGGAGAAATTCCCTCGTTACGCTTCGGCCTGTTGTTACCCAATGGAAGATCCAAAAGCCAACTCTGGTGGGACTCGAACCCACAACCTTTGAATGGCTTTCATGATAGATCACCTAGAAGTCAAACGCGCTGTCCATTGCGCCACAGAGTCTCTTGAAGACAGCAAATGCTGATCCAAAACTTGAAGATATGAAGAGAAGCAACTAGTCCAGCACAAGATAATGCATTGTAAATGTTTGCACCATGCTGGAATAAATACTTGATTAAAACGGTGCAAAAATTGAACTCGGAATGCAACAGACGGTGAACGCATTTTCATAGGATTAAATGGTGTTGTGCAAGGAGAAATTCCCTCGTTACACTTCGGCCTGTTGTTACCCAATGGAAGATCCAAAAGCCAACTCTGGTGGGACTCGAACGCACAACCTTTGAATGGCTTTCATGATAGATCACCTAGAAGTCCAACGCGCTGTCCATTGCGCCACAGAGTCTCTTGAAGACAGCAAATGCTGATCCAAAACTTGAAGATATGAAGAGAAGCAACTAGTCCAGCACAAGATAATGCGTTGTAAATGTTTGCACCATGCTGGAATGAATACTTGATTAAAACGGTGCAAAAATTGAACTCGGAATGCAACAGACGGTGAATGCATTTTCATAGGATGAAATGGTGTTGTGCAAGGAGAAATTCCCTCGTTACGCTTCGGCCTGTTGTTACCCAATGGAAGATCCAAAAGCCAACTCTGGTGGGACTCGAACCCACAACCTTTGAATGGCTTTCATGATAGATCACCTAGAAGTCCAACGCGCTGTCCATTGCGCCACAGAGTCTCTTGAAGACAGCAAATGCTGATCCAAAACTTGAAGAAATGAAGAGAAGCAACTAGTCCAGCACAAGATAATGCGTTGTAAAAGTTTGCACCATGCTGGAATAAATACTTGATTAAAACGGTGCAAAAATTGATCTCGGAATGCAACAGACGGTGAATGCATTTTCATAGGATGAAATGGTGTTGTGCAAGGAGAAATTCCCTCGTTACGCTTCGGCCTGCTGTTACCCAATGGAAGATCCAAAAGCCAACTCTGGCGGGACTCGAACCCACAACCTTTGAATGGCTTTCATGATAGAGCACCTAGAAGTCCAACGCGCTGTCCATTGCGCCACAGAGTCTCTTGAAAACAGCAAATGCTGCTCCAAAACTTGAAGAAATGAAGAGAAGCAACTAGTCCAGCACAAGATAATGCGTTGTAAATGTTTGCACCATGCTGGAATAAATACTTGATTAAAACGGTGCAAAAATTGAACTCGGAATGCAACAGACGGTGAACGCATTTTCATAGGATGAAATGGTGTTGTGCAAGGAGAAATTCCCTCGTTACACTTCGGCCTGTTGTTACCCAATGGAAGATCCAAAAGCCAACTCTGGTGG
The DNA here is from genome assembly GCF_949316345.1 of Pungitius pungitius. Taxonomy (NCBI): domain Eukaryota; kingdom Metazoa; phylum Chordata; class Actinopteri; order Perciformes; family Gasterosteidae; genus Pungitius; species Pungitius pungitius. The sequence continues at coordinate 870,933 of NC_084902.1, forward strand.
GACTCGAACGCACAACCTTTGAATGGCTTTCATGATAGATCACCTAGAAGTCCAACGCGCTGTCCATTGCGCCACAGAGTCTCTTGAAGACAGCAAATGCTGATCCAAAACTTGAAGATATGAAGAGAAGCAACTAGTCCAGCACAAGATAATGCGTTGTAAATGTTTGCACCATGCTGGAATGAATACTTGATTAAAACGGTGCAAAAATTGAACTCGGAATGCAACAGACGGTGAATGCATTTTCATAGGATGAAATGGTGTTGTGCAAGGAGAAATTCCCTCGTTACGCTTCGGCCTGTTGTTACCCAATGGAAGATCCAAAAGCCAACTCTGGTGGGACTCGAACCCACAACCTTTGAATGGCTTTCATGATAGATCACCTAGAAGTCAAACGCGCTGTCCATTGCGCCACAGAGTCTCTTGAAGACAGCAAATGCTGATCCAAAACTTGAAGATATGAAGAGAAGCAACTAGTCCAGCACAAGATAATGCATTGTAAATGTTTGCACCATGCTGGAATAAATACTTGATTAAAACGGTGCAAAAATTGATCTCGGAATGCAACAGACGGTGAATGCATTTTCATAGGATGAAATGGTGTTGTGCAAGGAGAAATTCCCTCTTTACGCTTCGGCCTGTTGTTACCCAATGGAAGATCCAAAATCCAACTCTGGTGGGACTCGAACCCACAACCTTTGAATGGCTTTCATGATAGATCACCTAGAAGTCCAACGCGCTGTCCATTGCGCCACAGAGTCTCTTGAAAACAGCAAATGCTGCTCCAAAACTTGAAGAAATGAAGAGAAGCAACTAGTCCAGCACAAGATAATGCGTTGTAAATGTTTGCACCATGCTGGAATAAATACTTGATTAAAACGGTGCAAAAATTGAACTCGGAATGCAACAGACGGTGAACGCATTTTCATAGGATGAAATGGTGTTGTGCAAGGAGAAATTCCCTCGTTACACTTCGGCCTGTTGTTACCCAATGGAAGATCCAAAAGCCAACTCTGGTGGGACTCGAACGCACAACCTTTGAATGGCTTTCATGATAGATCACCTAGAAGTCCAACGCGCTGTCCATTGCGCCACAGAGTCTCTTGAAGACAGCAAATGCTGATCCAAAACTTGAAGATATGAAGAGAAGCAACTAGTCCAGCACAAGATAATGCGTTGTAAATGTTTGCACCATGCTGGAATGAATACTTGATTAAAACGGTGCAAAAATTGAACTCGGAATGCAACAGACGGTGAATGCATTTTCATAGGATGAAATGGTGTTGTGCAAGGAGAAATTCCCTCGTTACGCTTCGGCCTGTTGTTACCCAATGGAAGATCCAAAAGCCAACTCTGGTGGGACTCGAACCCACAACCTTTGAATGGCTTTCATGATAGATCACCTAGAAGTCAAACGCGCTGTCCATTGCGCCACAGAGTCTCTTGAAGACAGCAAATGCTGATCCAAAACTTGAAGATATGAAGAGAAGCAACTAGTCCAGCACAAGATAATGCATTGTAAATGTTTGCACCATGCTGGAATAAATACTTGATTAAAACGGTGCAAAAATTGATCTCGGAATGCAACAGACGGTGAATGCATTTTCATAGGATGAAATGGTGTTGTGCAAGGAGAAATTCCCTCTTTACGCTTCGGCCTGTTGTTACCCAATGGAAGATCCAAAATCCAACTCTGGTGGGACTCGAACCCACAACCTTTGAATGGCTTTCATGATAGATCACCTAGAAGTCCAACGCGCTGTCCATTGCGCCACAGAGTCTCTTGAAAACAGTAAATGCTGCTCCAAAACTTGAAGAAATGAAGAGAAGCAACTAGTCCAGCACAAGATAATGCGTTGTAAATGTTTGCACCATGCTGGAATAAATACTTGATTAAAACGGTGCAAAAATTGAACTCTGAATGCAACAGACGATGAATGCATTTTCATAGGATGAAATGGTGTTGTGCAAGGAGAAATTCCCTCGTTACGCTTCGGCCTGTTGTTACCCAATGGAAGATCCAAAAGCCAACTCTGGTGGGACTCGAACCCACAACCTTTGAATGGCTTTCATGATAGATCACCTAGAAGTCAAACGCGCTGTCCATTGCGCCACAGAGTCTCTTGAAGACAGCAAATGCTGATCCAAAACTTGAAGATATGAAGAGAAGCAACTAGTCCAGCACAAGATAATGCATTGTAAATGTTTGCACCATGCTGGAATAAATACTTGATTAAAACGGTGCAAAAATTGAACTCGGAATGCAACAGACGGTGAACGCATTTTCATAGGATGAAATGGTGTTGTGCAAGGAGAAATTCCCTCGTTACACTTCGGCCTGTTGTTACCCAATGGAAGATCCAAAAGCCAACTCTGGTGGGACTCGAACGCACAACCTTTGAATGGCTTTCATGATAGATCACCTAGAAGTCCAACGCGCTGTCCATTGCGCCACAGAGTCTCTTGAAGACAGCAAATGCTGATCCAAAACTTGAAGATATGAAGAGAAGCAACTAGTCCAGCACAAGATAATGCGTTGTAAATGTTTGCACCATGCTGGAATGAATACTTGATTAAAACGGTGCAAAAATTGAACTCGGAATGCAACAGACGGTGAATGCATTTTCATAGGATGAAATGGTGTTGTGCAAGGAGAAATTCCCTCGTTACGCTTCGGCCTGTTGTTACCCAATGGAAGATCCAAAAGCCAACTCTGGTGGGACTCGAACCCACAACCTTTGAATGGCTTTCATGATAGATCACCTAGAAGTCCAACGCGCTGTCCATTGCGCCACAGAGTCTCTTGAAGACAGCAAATGCTGATCCAAAACTTGAAGAAATGAAGAGAAGCAACTAGTCCAGCACAAGATAATGCGTTGTAAAAGTTTGCACCATGCTGGAATAAATACTTGATTAAAACGGTGCAAAAATTGATCTCGGAATGCAACAGACGGTGAATGCATTTTCATAGGATGAAATGGTGTTGTGCAAGGAGAAATTCCCTCGTTACGCTTCGGCCTGCTGTTACCCAATGGAAGATCCAAAAGCCAACTCTGGCGGGACTCGAACCCACAACCTTTGAATGGCTTTCATGATAGAGCACCTAGAAGTCCAACGCGCTGTCCATTGCGCCACAGAGTCTCTTGAAAACAGCAAATGCTGCTCCAAAACTTGAAGAAATGAAGAGAAGCAACTAGTCCAGCACAAGATAATGCGTTGTAAATGTTTGCACCATGCTGGAATAAATACTTGATTAAAACGGTGCAAAAATTGAACTCGGAATGCAACAGACGGTGAACGCATTTTCATAGGATGAAATGGTGTTGTGCAAGGAGAAATTCCCTCGTTACACTTCGGCCTGTTGTTACCCAATGGAAGATCCAAAAGCCAACTCTGGTGGGACTCGAACGCACAACCTTTGAATGGCTTTCATGATAGATCACCTAGAAGTCCAACGCGCTGTCCATTGCGCCACAGAGTCTCTTGAAGACAGCAAATGCTGATCCAAAACTTGAAGATATGAAGAGAAGCAACTAGTCCAGCACAAGATAATGCGTTGTAAATGTTTGCACCATGCTGGAATGAATACTTGATTAAAACGGTGCAAAAATTGAACTCGGAATGCAACAGACGGTGAATGCATTTTCATAGGATGAAATGGTGTTGTGCAAGGAGAAATTCCCTCGTTACGCTTCGGCCTGTTGTTACCCAATGGAAGATCCAAAAGCCAACTCTGGTGGGACTCGAACCCACAACCTTTGAATGGCTTTCATGATAGATCACCTAGAAGTCAAACGCGCTGTCCATTGCGCCACAGAGTCTCTTGAAGACAGCAAATGCTGATCCAAAACTTGAAGATATGAAGAGAAGCAACTAGTCCAGCACAAGATAATGCATTGTAAATGTTTGCACCATGCTGGAATAAATACTTGATTAAAACGGTGCAAAAATTGATCTCGGAATGCAACAGACGGTGAATGCATTTTCATAGGATGAAATGGTGTTGTGCAAGGAGAAATTCCCTCTTTACGCTTCGGCCTGTTGTTACCCAATGGAAGATCCAAAATCCAACTCTGGTGGGACTCGAACCCACAACCTTTGAATGGCTTTCATGATAGATCACCTAGAAGTCCAACGCGCTGTCCATTGCGCCACAGAGTCTCTTGAAAACAGTAAATGCTGCTCCAAAACTTGAAGAAATGAAGAGAAGCAACTAGTCCAGCACAAGATAATGCGTTGTAAATGTTTGCACCATGCTGGAATAAATACTTGATTAAAACGGTGCAAAAATTGAACTCTGAATGCAACAGACGATGAATGCATTTTCATAGGATGAAATGGTGTTGTGCAAGGAGAAATTCCCTCGTTACGCTTCGGCCTGTTGTTACCCAATGGAAGATCCAAAAGCCAACTCTGGTGGGACTCGAACCCACAACCTTTGAATGGCTTTCATGATAGATCACCTAGAAGTCAAACGCGCTGTCCATTGCGCCACAGAGTCTCTTGAAGACAGCAAATGCTGATCCAAAACTTGAAGATATGAAGAGAAGCAACTAGTCCAGCACAAGATAATGCATTGTAAATGTTTGCACCATGCTGGAATAAATACTTGATTAAAACGGTGCAAAAATTGAACTCGGAATGCAACAGACGGTGAACGCATTTTCATAGGATGAAATGGTGTTGTGCAAGGAGAAATTCCCTCGTTACACTTCGGCCTGTTGTTACCCAATGGAAGATCCAAAAGCCAACTCTGGTGGGACTCGAACGCACAACCTTTGAATGGCTTTCATGATAGATCACCTAGAAGTCCAACGCGCTGTCCATTGCGCCACAGAGTCTCTTGAAGACAGCAAATGCTGATCCAAAACTTGAAGATATGAAGAGAAGCAACTAGTCCAGCACAAGATAATGCGTTGTAAATGTTTGCACCATGCTGGAATGAATACTTGATTAAAACGGTGCAAAAATTGAACTCGGAATGCAACAGACGGTGAATGCATTTTCATAGGATGAAATGGTGTTGTGCAAGGAGAAATTCCCTCGTTACGCTTCGGCCTGTTGTTACCCAATGGAAGATCCAAAAGCCAACTCTGGTGGGACTCGAACCCACAACCTTTGAATGGCTTTCATGATAGATCACCTAGAAGTCAAACGCGCTGTCCATTGCGCCACAGAGTCTCTTGAAGACAGCAAATGCTGATCCAAAACTTGAAGATATGAAGAGAAGCAACTAGTCCAGCACAAGATAATGCATTGTAAATGTTTGCACCATGCTGGAATAAATACTTGATTAAAACGGTGCAAAAATTGATCTCGGAATGCAACAGACGGTGAATGCATTTTCATAGGATGAAATGGTGTTGTGCAAGGAGAAATTCCCTCTTTACGCTTCGGCCTGTTGTTACCCAATGGAAGATCCAAAATCCAACTCTGGTGGGACTCGAACCCACAACCTTTGAATGGCTTTCATGATAGATCACCTAGAAGTCCAACGCGCTGTCCATTGCGCCACAGAGTCTCTTGAAAACAGTAAATGCTGCTCCAAAACTTGAAGAAATGAAGAGAAGCAACTAGTCCAGCACAAGATAATGCGTTGTAAATGTTTGCACCATGCTGGAATAAATACTTGATTAAAACGGTGCAAAAATTGAACTCTGAATGCAACAGACGATGAATGCATTTTCATAGGATGAAATGGTGTTGTGCAAGGAGAAATTCCCTCGTTACGCTTCGGCCTGTTGTTACCCAATGGAAGATCCAAAAGCCAACTCTGGTGGGACTCGAACCCACAACCTTTGAATGGCTTTCATGATAGATCACCTAGAAGTCAAACGCGCTGTCCATTGCGCCACAGAGTCTCTTGAAGACAGCAAATGCTGATCCAAAACTTGAAGATATGAAGAGAAGCAACTAGTCCAGCACAAGATAATGCATTGTAAATGTTTGCACCATGCTGGAATAAATACTTGATTAAAACGGTGCAAAAATTGAACTCGGAATGCAACAGACGGTGAACGCATTTTCATAGGATGAAATGGTGTTGTGCAAGGAGAAATTCCCTCGTTACACTTCGGCCTGTTGTTACCCAATGGAAGATCCAAAAGCCAACTCTGGTGGGACTCGAACGCACAACCTTTGAATGGCTTTCATGATAGATCACCTAGAAGTCCAACGCGCTGTCCATTGCGCCACAGAGTCTCTTGAAGACAGCAAATGCTGATCCAAAACTTGAAGATATGAAGAGAAGCAACTAGTCCAGCACAAGATAATGCGTTGTAAATGTTTGCACCATGCTGGAATGAATACTTGATTAAAACGGTGCAAAAATTGAACTCGGAATGCAACAGACGGTGAATGCATTTTCATAGGATGAAATGGTGTTGTGCAAGGAGAAATTCCCTCGTTACGCTTCGGCCTGTTGTTACCCAATGGAAGATCCAAAAGCCAACTCTGGTGGGACTCGAACCCACAACCTTTGAATGGCTTTCATGATAGATCACCTAGAAGTCCAACGCGCTGTCCATTGCGCCACAGAGTCTCTTGAAGACAGCAAATGCTGATCCAAAACTTGAAGAAATGAAGAGAAGCAACTAGTCCAGCACAAGATAATGCGTTGTAAAAGTTTGCACCATGCTGGAATAAATACTTGATTAAAACGGTGCAAAAATTGATCTCGGAATGCAACAGACGGTGAATGCATTTTCATAGGATGAAATGGTGTTGTGCAAGGAGAAATTCCCTCGTTACGCTTCGGCCTGCTGTTACCCAATGGAAGATCCAAAAGCCAACTCTGGTGGGACTCGAACCCACAACCTTTGAATGGCTTTCATGATAGATCACCTAGAAGTCCAACGCGCTGTCCATTGCGCCACAGAGTCTCTTGAAGACAGCAAATGCTGATCCAAAACTTGAAGAAATGAAGAGAAGCAACTAGTCCAGCACAAGATAATGCGTTGTAAAAGTTTGCACCATGCTGGAATAAATACTTGATTAAAACGGTGCAAAAATTGATCTCGGAATGCAACAGACGGTGAATGCATTTTCATAGGATGAAATGGTGTTGTGCAAGGAGAAATTCCCTCGTTACGCTTCGGCCTGCTGTTACCCAATGGAAGATCCAAAATCCAACTCTGGTGGGACTCGAACCCACAACCTTTGAATGGCTTTCATGATAGATCACCTAGAAGTCCAACGCGCTGTCCATTGCGCCACAGAGTCTCTTGAAGACAGCAAATGCTGATCCAAAACTTGAAGAAATGAAGAGAAGCAACTAGTCCAGCACAAGATAATGCGTTGTAAATGTTTGCACCATGCTGGAATAAATACTTGATTAAAACGGTGCAAAAATTGAACTCGGAATGCAACAGACGGTGAACGCATTTTCATAGGATGAAATGGTGTTGTGCAAGGAGAAATTCCCTCGTTACACTTCGGCCTGTTGTTACCCAATGGAAGATCCAAAAGCCAACTCTGGTGGGACTCGAACGCACAACCTTTGAATGGCTTTCATGATAGATCACCTAGAAGTCCAACGCGCTGTCCATTGCGCCACAGAGTCTCTTGAAGACAGCAAATGCTGATCCAAAACTTGAAGATATGAAGAGAAGCAACTAGTCCAGCACAAGATAATGCGTTGTAAATGTTTGCACCATGCTGGAATGAATACTTGATTAAAACGGTGCAAAAATTGAACTCGGAATGCAACAGACGGTGAATGCATTTTCATAGGATGAAATGGTGTTGTGCAAGGAGAAATTCCCTCGTTACGCTTCGGCCTGTTGTTACCCAATGGAAGATCCAAAAGCCAACTCTGGTGGGACTCGAACCCACAACCTTTGAATGGCTTTCATGATAGATCACCTAGAAGTCCAACGCGCTGTCCATTGCGCCACAGAGTCTCTTGAAGACAGCAAATGCTGATCCAAAACTTGAAGATATGAAGAGAAGCAACTAGTCCAGCACAAGATAATGCATTGTAAATGTTTGCACCATGCTGGAATAAATACTTGATTAAAACGGTGCAAAAATTGATCTCGGAATGCAACAGACGGTGAATGCATTTTCATAGGATGAAATGGTGTTGTGCAAGGAGAAATTCCCTCGTTACGCTTCGGCCTGTTGTTACCCAATGGAAGATCCAAAATCAAACTCTGGTGGGACTCGAACCCACAACCTTTGAATGGCTTTCATGATAGATCACCTAGAAGTCCAACGCGCTGTCCATTGCGCCACAGAGTCTCTTGAAAACAGCAAATGCTGCTCCAAAACTTGAAGAAATGAAGAGAAGCAACTAGTCCAGCACAAGATAATGCGTTGTAAATGTTTGCACCATGCTGGAATAAATACTTGATTAAAACGGTGCAAAAATTGAACTCGGAATGCAACAGACGGTGAACGCATTTTCATAGGATGAAATGGTGTTGTGCAAGGAGAAATTCCCTCGTTACACTTCGGCCTGTTGTTACCCAATGGAAGATCCAAAAGCCAACTCTGGTGGGACTCGAACGCACAACCTTTGAATGGCTTTCATGATAGATCACCTAGAAGTCCAACGCGCTGTCCATTGCGCCACAGAGTCTCTTGAAGACAGCAAATGCTGATCCAAAACTTGAAGATATGAAGAGAAGCAACTAGTCCAGCACAAGATAATGCGTTGTAAATGTTTGCACCATGCTGGAATGAATACTTGATTAAAACGGTGCAAAAATTGAACTCGGAATGCAACAGACGGTGAATGCATTTTCATAGGATGAAATGGTGTTGTGCAAGGAGAAATTCCCTCGTTACGCTTCGGCCTGTTGTTACCCAATGGAAGATCCAAAAGCCAACTCTGGTGGGACTCGAACCCACAACCTTTGAATGGCTTTCATGATAGATCACCTAGAAGTCAAACGCGCTGTCCATTGCGCCACAGAGTCTCTTGAAGACAGCAAATGCTGATCCAAAACTTGAAGATATGAAGAGAAGCAACTAGTCCAGCACAAGATAATGCATTGTAAATGTTTGCACCATGCTGGAATAAATACTTGATTAAAACGGTGCAAAAATTGATCTCGGAATGCAACAGACGGTGAATGCATTTTCATAGGATGAAATGGTGTTGTGCAAGGAGAAATTCCCTCTTTACGCTTCGGCCTGTTGTTACCCAATGGAAGATCCAAAATCCAACTCTGGTGGGACTCGAACCCACAACCTTTGAATGGCTTTCATGATAGATCACCTAGAAGTCCAACGCGCTGTCCATTGCGCCACAGAGTCTCTTGAAAACAGTAAATGCTGCTCCAAAACTTGAAGAAATGAAGAGAAGCAACTAGTCCAGCACAAGATAATGCGTTGTAAATGTTTGCACCATGCTGGAATAAATACTTGATTAAAACGGTGCAAAAATTGAACTCTGAATGCAACAGACGATGAATGCATTTTCATAGGATGAAATGGTGTTGTGCAAGGAGAAATTCCCTCGTTACGCTTCGGCCTGTTGTTACCCAATGGAAGATCCAAAAGCCAACTCTGGTGGGACTCGAACCCACAACCTTTGAATGGCTTTCATGATAGATCACCTAGAAGTCAAACGCGCTGTCCATTGCGCCACAGAGTCTCTTGAAGACAGCAAATGCTGATCCAAAACTTGAAGATATGAAGAGAAGCAACTAGTCCAGCACAAGATAATGCATTGTAAATGTTTGCACCATGCTGGAATAAATACTTGATTAAAACGGTGCAAAAATTGATCTCGGAATGCAACAGACGGTGAATGCATTTTCATAGGATGAAATGGTGTTGTGCAAGGAGAAATTCCCTCTTTACGCTTCGGCCTGTTGTTACCCAATGGAAGATCCAAAAGCCAACTCTGGTGGGACTCGAACCCACAACCTTTGAATGGCTTTCATGATAGATCACCTAGAAGTCAAACGCGCTGTCCATTGCGCCACAGAGTCTCTTGAAGACAGCAAATGCTGATCCAAAACTTGAAGATATGAAGAGAAGCAACTAGTCCAGCACAAGATAATGCATTGTAAATGTTTGCACCATGCTGGAATAAATACTTGATTAAAACGGTGCAAAAATTGATCTCGGAATGCAACAGACGGTGAATGCATTTTCATAGGATGAAATGGTGTTGTGCAAGGAAAAATTCCCTCTTTACGCTTCGGCCTGTTGTTACCCAATGGAAGATCCAAAATCCAACTCTGGTGGGACTCGAACCCACAACCTTTGAATGGCTTTCATGATAGATCACCTAGAAGTCCAACGCGCTGTCCATTGCGCCACAGAGTCTCTTGAAAACAGTAAATGCTGCTCCAAAACTTGAAGAAATGAAGAGAAGCAACTAGTCCAGCACAAGATAATGCGTTGTAAATGTTTGCACCATGCTGGAATAAATACTTGATTAAAACGGTGCAAAAATTGAACTCTGAATGCAACAGACGATGAATGCATTTTCATAGGATGAAATGGTGTTGTGCAAGGAGAAATTCCCTCGTTACGCTTCGGCCTGTTGTTACCCAATGGAAGATCCAAAATCCAACTCTGGTGGGACTCGAACCCACAACCTTTGAATGGCTTTCATGATAGATCACCTAGAAGTCCAACGCGCTGTCCATTGCGCCACAGAGTCTCTTGAAAACAGTAAATGCTGCTCCAAAACTTGAAGAAATGAAGAGAAGCAACTAGTCCAGCACAAGATAATGCGTTGTAAATGTTTGCACCATGCTGGAATAAATACTTGATTAAAACGGTGCAAAAATTGAACTCTGAATGCAACAGACGATGAATGCATTTTCATAGGATGAAATGGTGTTGTGCAAGGAGAAATTCCCTCGTTACGCTTCGGCCTGTTGTTACCCAATGGAAGATCCAAAAGCCAACTCTGGCGGGACTCGAACCCACAACCTTTGAATGGCTTTCATGATAGAGCACCTAGAAGTCCAACGCGCTGTCCATTGCGCCACAGAGTCTCTTGAAGACAGCAAATGCTGATCCAAAACTTGAAGATATGAAGAGAAGCAACTAGTCCAGCACAAGATAATGCGTTGTAAATGTTTGCACCATGCTGGAATGAATACTTGATTAAAACGGTGCAAAAATTGATCTCGGAATGCAACAGACGGTGAACGCATTTTCATAGGATGAAATGGTGTTGTGCAAGGAGAAATTCCCTCGTTACGCTTCGGCCTGTTGTTACCCAATGGAAGATCCAAAAGCCAACTCTGGCAGGACTCGAACCCACAACCTTTGAATGGCTTTCATGATAGAGCACCTAGAAGTCCAACGCGCTGTCCATTGCACCACAGAGTCTCTTGAAGACAGCAAATGCTGATCCAAAACTTGAAGAAATGAAGAGAAGCAACTAGTCCAGCACAAGATAATGCGTTGTAAATGTTTGCACCATGCTGGAATAAATACTTGATTAAAACGGTGCAAAAATTGATCTCGGAATGCAACAGACGGTGAATGCATTTTCATAGGATGAAATGGTGTTGTGCAAGGAGAAATTCCCTCGTTACGCTTCGGCCTGTTGTTACCCAATGGAAGATCCAAAATCAAACTCTGGTGGGACTCGAACCCACAACCTTTGAATGGCTTTCATGATAGATCACCTAGAAGTCCAACGCGCTGTCCATTGCGCCACAGAGTCTCTTGAAGACGGCAAATGCTGATCCAAAACTTGAAGAAATGAAGAGAAGCAACTAGTCCAGCACAAGATAATGCGTTGTAAATGTTTGCACCATGCTGGAATAAATACTTGATTAAAACGGTGCAAAAATTGATCTCGGAATGCAACAGACGGTGAATGCATTTTCATAGGATGAAATGGTGTTGTGCAAGGAGAAATTCCCTCGTTACGCTTCGGCCTGTTGTTACCCAATGGAAGATCCAAAAGCCAACTCTGGTGGGACTCGAACCCACAACCTTTGAATGGCTTTCATGATAGATCACCTAGAAGTCCAACGCGCTGTCCATTGCGCCACAGAGTCTCTTGAAGACAGCAAATGCTGATCCAAAACTTGAAGATATGAAGAGAAGCAACTAGTCCAGCACAAGATAATGCATTGTAAATGTTTGCACCATGCTGGAATAAATACTTGATTAAAACGGTGCAAAAATTGATCTCGGAATGCAACAGACGGTGAATGCATTTTCATAGGATGAAATGGTGTTGTGCAAGGAGAAATTCCCTCGTTACGCTTCGGCCTGTTGTTACCCAATGGAAGATCCAAAAGCCAACTCTGGTGGGACTCGAACCCACAACCTTTGAATGGCTTTCATGATAGATCACCTAGAAGTCCAACGCGCTGTCCATTGCGCCACAGAGTCTCTTGAAGACAGCAAATGCTGATCCAAAACTTGAAGAAATGAAGAGAAGCAACTAGTCCAGCACAAGATAATGCGTTGTAAAAGTTTGCACCATGCTGGAATAAATACTTGATTAAAACGGTGCAAAAATTGATCTCGGAATGCAACAGACGGTGAATGCATTTTCATAGGATGAAATGGTGTTGTGCAAGGAGAAATTCCCTCGTTACGCTTCGGCCTGTTGTTACCCAATGGAAGATCCAAAATCAAACTCTGGTGGGACTCGAACCCACAACCTTTGAATGGCTTTCATGATAGATCACCTAGAAGTCCAACGCGCTGTCCATTGCGCCACAGAGTCTCTTGAAAACAGCAAATGCTGCTCCAAAACTTGAAGAAATGAAGAGAAGCAACTAGTCCAGCACAAGATAATGCGTTGTAAATGTTTGCACCATGCTGGAATAAATACTTGATTAAAACGGTGCAAAAATTGAACTCTGAATGCAACAGACGATGAATGCATTTTCATAGGATGAAATGGTGTTGTGCAAGGAGAAATTCCCTCGTTACGCTTCGGCCTGTTGTTACCCAATGGCAGATCCAAAAGCCAACTCTGGCGGGACTCGAACCCACAACCTTTGAATGGCTTTCATGATAGAGCACCTAGAAGTCCAACGCGCTGTCCATTGCGCCACAGAGTCTCTTGAAGACAGCAAATGCTGATCCAAAACTTGAAGATATGAAGAGAAGCAACTAGTCCAGCACAAGATAATGCGTTGTAAATGTTTGCACCATGCTGGAATGAATACTTGATTAAAACGGTGCAAAAATTGATCTCGGAATGCAACAGACGGTGAATGCATTTTCATAGGATGAAATGGTGTTGTGCAAGGAGAAATTCCCTCGTTACGCTTCGGCCTGTTGTTACCCAATGGAAGATCCAAAATCCAACTCTGGTGGGACTCGAACCCACCACCTTTGAATGGCTTTCATGATAGATCACCTAGAAGTCCAACGCGCTGTCCATTGCGCCACAGAGTATCTTGAAGACAGCAAATGCTGATCCAAAACTTGAAGATATGAAGAGAAGCAACTAGTCCAGCACAAGATAATGCGTTGTAAATGTTTGCACCATGCTGGAATGAATACTTGATTAAAACGGTGCAAAAATTGATCTCGGAATGCAACAGACGGTGAACGCATTTTCATAGGATGAAATGGTGTTGTGCAAGGAGAAATTCCCTCGTTACGCTTCGGCCTGTTGTTACCCAATGGAAGATCCAAAAGCCAACTCTGGCAGGACTCGAACCCACAACCTTTGAATGGCTTTCATGATAGAGCACCTAGAAGTCCAACACACTGTCCATTGCGCCACAGAGTCTCTTGAAGACAGCAAATGCTGATCCAAAACTTGAAGAAATGAAGAGAAGCAACTAGTCCAGCACAAGATAATGCGTTGTAAATGTTTGCACCATGCTGGAATAAATACTTGATTAAAACGGTGCAAAAATTGAACTCGGAATGCAACAGACGGTGAACGCATTTTCATAGGATGAAATGGTGTTGTGCAAGGAGAAATTCCCTCGTTACACTTCGGCCTGTTGTTACCCAATGGAAGATCCAAAAGCCAACTCTGGTGGGACTCGAACGCACAACCTTTGAATGGCTTTCATGATAGATCACCTAGAAGTCCAACGCGCTGTCCATTGCGCCACAGAGTCTCTTGAAGACAGCAAATGCTGATCCAAAACTTGAAGAAATGAAGAGAAGCAACTAGTCCAGCACAAGATAATGCGTTGTAAATGTTTGCACCATGCTGGAATAAATACTTGATTAAAACGGTGCAAAAATTGAACTCGGAATGCAACAGACGGTGAACGCATTTTCATAGGATGAAATGGTGTTGTGCAAGGAGAAATTCCCTCGTTACACTTCGGCCTGTTGTTACCCAATGGAAGATCCAAAAGCCAACTCTGGTGGGACTCGAACGCACAACCTTTGAATGGCTTTCATGATAGATCACCTAGAAGTCCAACGCGCTGTCCATTGCGCCACAGAGTCTCTTGAAGACAGCAAATGCTGATCCAAAACTTGAAGATATGAAGAGAAGCAACTAGTCCAGCACAAGATAATGCGTTGTAAATGTTTGCACCATGCTGGAATGAATACTTGATTAAAACGGTGCAAAAATTGAACTCGGAATGCAACAGACGGTGAATGCATTTTCATAGGATGAAATGGTGTTGTGCAAGGAGAAATTCCCTCGTTACGCTTCGGCCTGTTGTTACCCAATGGAAGATCCAAAAGCCAACTCTGGTGGGACTCGAACCCACAACCTTTGAATGGCTTTCATGATAGATCACCTAGAAGTCCAACGCGCTGTCCATTGCGCCACAGAGTCTCTTGAAGACAGCAAATGCTGATCCAAAACTTGAAGATATGAAGAGAAGCAACTAGTCCAGCACAAGATAATGCATTGTAAATGTTTGCACCATGCTGGAATAAATACTTGATTAAAACGGTGCAAAAATTGATCTCGGAATGCAACAGACGGTGAATGCATTTTCATAGGATGAAATGGTGTTGTGCAAGGAGAAATTCCCTCGTTACGCTTCGGCCTGTTGTTACCCAATGGAAGATCCAAAAGCCAACTCTGGTGGGACTCGAACCCACAACCTTTGAATGGCTTTCATGATAGATCACCTAGAAGTCCAACGCGCTGTCCATTGCGCCACAGAGTCTCTTGAAGACAGCAAATGCTGATCCAAAACTTGAAGATATGAAGAGAAGCAACTAGTCCAGCACAAGATAATGCGTTGTAAATGTTTGCACCATGCTGGAATGAATACTTGATTAAAACGGTGCAAAAATTGAACTCGGAATGCAACAGACGGTGAATGCATTTTCATAGGATGAAATGGTGTTGTGCAAGGAGAAATTCCCTCGTTACGCTTCGGCCTGTTGTTACCCAATGGAAGATCCAAAAGCCAACTCTGGTGGGACTCGAACCCACAACCTTTGAATGGCTTTCATGATAGATCACCTAGAAGTCCAACGCGCTGTCCATTGCGCCACAGAGTCTCTTGAAGACAGCAAATGCTGATCCAAAACTTGAAGATATGAAGAGAAGCAACTAGTCCAGCACAAGATAATGCATTGTAAATGTTTGCACCATGCTGGAATAAATACTTGATTAAAACGGTGCAAAAATTGATCTCGGAATGCAACAGACGGTGAATGCATTTTCATAGGATGAAATGGTGTTGTGCAAGGAGAAATTCCCTCGTTACGCTTCGGCCTGTTGTTACCCAATGGAAGATCCAAAAGCCAACTCTGGTGGGACTCGAACCCACAACCTTTGAATGGCTTTCATGATAGATCACCTAGAAGTCCAACGCGCTGTCCATTGCGCCACAGAGTCTCTTGAAGACAGCAAATGCTGATCCAAAACTTGAAGATATGAAGAGAAGCAACTAGTCCAGCACAAGATAATGCGTTGTAAATGTTTGCACCATGCTGGAATGAATACTTGATTAAAACGGTGCAAAAATTGATCTCGGAATGCAACAGACGGTGAACGCATTTTCATAGGATGAAATGGTGTTGTGCAAGGAGAAATTCCCTCGTTACGCTTCGGCCTGTTGTTACCCAATGGAAGATCCAAAAGCCAACTCTGGCAGGACTCGAACCCACAACCTTTGAATGGCTTTCATGATAGAGCACCTAGAAGTCCAACACACTGTCCATTGCGCCACAGAGTCTCTTGAAGACAGCAAATGCTGATCCAAAACTTGAAGAAATGAAGAGAAGCAACTAGTCCAGCACAAGATAATGCGTTGTAAATGTTTGCACCATGCTGGAATAAATACTTGATTAAAACGGTGCAAAAATTGAACTCGGAATGCAACAGACGGTGAACGCATTTTCATAGGATGAAATGGTGTTGTGCAAGGAGAAATTCCCTCGTTACGCTTCGGCCTGTTGTTACCCAATGGAAGATCCAAAAGCCAACTCTGGCAGGACTCGAACCCACAACCTTTGAATGGCTTTCATGATAGAGCACCTAGAAGTCCAACACGCTGTCCATTGCGCCACAGAGTCTCTTGAAGACAGCAAATGCTGATCCAAAACTTGAAGAAATGAAGAGAAGCAACTAGTCCAGCACAAGATAATGCGTTGTAAATGTTTGCACCATGCTGGAATAAATACTTGATTAAAACGGTGCAAAAATTGAACTCGGAATGCAACAGACGGTGAACGCATTTTCATAGGATGAAATGGTGTTGTGCAAGGAGAAATTCCCTCGTTACACTTCGGCCTGTTGTTACCCAATGGAAGATCCAAAAGCCAACTCTGGTGGGACTCGAACGCACAACCTTTGAATGGCTTTCATGATAGATCACCTAGAAGTCCAACGCGCTGTCCATTGCGCCACAGAGTCTCTTGAAGACAGCAAATGCTGATCCAAAACTTGAAGAAATGAAGAGAAGCAACTAGTCCAGCACAAGATAATGCGTTGTAAATGTTTGCACCATGCTGGAATAAATACTTGATTAAAACGGTGCAAAAATTGAACTCGGAATGCAACAGACGGTGAACGCATTTTCATAGGATGAAATGGTGTTGTGCAAGGAGAAATTCCCTCGTTACACTTCGGCCTGTTGTTACCCAATGGAAGATCCAAAAGCCAACTCTGGTGGGACTCGAACGCACAACCTTTGAATGGCTTTCATGATAGATCACCTAGAAGTCCAACGCGCTGTCCATTGCGCCACAGAGTCTCTTGAAGACAGCAAATGCTGATCCAAAACTTGAAGATATGAAGAGAAGCAACTAGTCCAGCACAAGATAATGCGTTGTAAATGTTTGCACCATGCTGGAATGAATACTTGATTAAAACGGTGCAAAAATTGAACTCGGAATGCAACAGACGGTGAATGCATTTTCATAGGATGAAATGGTGTTGTGCAAGGAGAAATTCCCTCGTTACGCTTCGGCCTGTTGTTACCCAATGGAAGATCCAAAAGCCAACTCTGGTGGGACTCGAACCCACAACCTTTGAATGGCTTTCATGATAGATCACCTAGAAGTCCAACGCGCTGTCCATTGCGCCACAGAGTCTCTTGAAGACAGCAAATGCTGATCCAAAACTTGAAGATATGAAGAGAAGCAACTAGTCCAGCACAAGATAATGCATTGTAAATGTTTGCACCATGCTGGAATAAATACTTGATTAAAACGGTGCAAAAATTGATCTCGGAATGCAACAGACGGTGAATGCATTTTCATAGGATGAAATGGTGTTGTGCAAGGAGAAATTCCCTCGTTACGCTTCGGCCTGTTGTTACCCAATGGAAGATCCAAAAGCCAACTCTGGTGGGACTCGAACCCACAACCTTTGAATGGCTTTCATGATAGATCACCTAGAAGTCCAACGCGCTGTCCATTGCGCCACAGAGTCTCTTGAAGACAGCAAATGCTGATCCAAAACTTGAAGAAATGAAGAGAAGCAACTAGTCCAGCACAAGATAATGCGTTGTAAAAGTTTGCACCATGCTGGAATAAATACTTGATTAAAACGGTGCAAAAATTGATCTCGGAATGCAACAGACGGTGAATGCATTTTCATAGGATGAAATGGTGTTGTGCAAGGAGAAATTCCCTCGTTACGCTTCGGCCTGTTGTTACCCAATGGAAGATCCAAAATCAAACTCTGGTGGGACTCGAACCCACAACCTTTGAATGGCTTTCATGATAGATCACCTAGAAGTCCAACGCGCTGTCCATTGCGCCACAGAGTCTCTTGAAGACAGCAAATGCTGATCCAAAACTTGAAGATATGAAGAGAAGCAACTAGTCCAGCACAAGATAATGCGTTGTAAATGTTTGCACCATGCTGGAATGAATACTTGATTAAAACGGTGCAAAAATTGATCTCGGAATGCAACAGACGGTGAATGCTTTTTCATAGGATGAAATGGTGTTGTGCAAGGAGAAATTCCCTCGTTACGCTTCGGCCTGTTGTTACCCAATGGAAGATCCAAAATCCAACTCTGGTGGGACTCGAACCCACCACCTTTGAATGGCTTTCATGATAGATCACCTAGAAGTCCAACGCGCTGTCCATTGCGCCACAGAGTCTCTTGAAGACAGCAAATGCTGATCCAAAACTTGAAGAAATGAAGAGAAGCAACTAGTCCAGCACAAGATAATGCGTTGTAAATGTTTGCACCATGCTGGAATAAATACTTGATTAAAACGGTGCAAAAATTGAACTCGGAATTTAACTGACGGTGAACGCATTTTCATAGGATGAAATGGTGTTGTGCAAGGAGAAATTCCCTCGTTACGCTTCGGCCTGTTGTTACCCAATGGAAGATCCAAAAGCCAACTCTGGCAGGACTCGAACCCACAACCTTTGAATGGCTTTCGTGATAGAGCACCTAGAAGTCCAACACGCTGTCCATTGCGCCACAGAGTCTCTTGAAGACAGCAAATGCTGATCCAAAACTTGAAGATATGAAGAGAAGCAACTAGTCCAGCACAAGATAATGCGTTGTAAATGTTTGCACCATGCTGGAATGAATACTTGATTAAAACGGTGCAAAAATTGATCTCGGAATGCAACAGACGGTGAACGCATTTTCATAGGATGAAATGGTGTTGTGCAAGGAGAAATTCCCTCGTTACGCTTCGGCCTGTTGTTACCCAATGGAAGATCCAAAAGCCAACTCTGGCAGGACTCGAACCCACAACCTTTGAATGGCTTTCATGATAGAGCACCTAGAAGTCCAACGCGCTGTCCATTGCACCACAGAGTCTCTTGAAGACAGCAAATGCTGATCCAAAACTTGAAGAAATGAAGAGAAGCAACTAGTCCAGCACAAGATAATGCGTTGTAAATGTTTGCACCATGCTGGAATAAATACTTGATTAAAACGGTGCAAAAATTGATCTCGGAATGCAACAGACGGTGAATGCATTTTCATAGGATGAAATGGTGTTGTGCAAGGAGAAATTCCCTCGTTACGCTTCGGCCTGTTGTTACCCAATGGAAGATCCAAAATCAAACTCTGGTGGGACTCGAACCCACAACCTTTGAATGGCTTTCATGATAGATCACCTAGAAGTCCAACGCGCTGTCCATTGCGCCACAGAGTCTCTTGAACACAGCAAATGCTGCTCCAAAACTTGAAGAAATGAAGAGAAGCAACTAGTCCAGCACAAGATAATGCGTTGTAAATGTTTGCACCATGCTGGAATAAATACTTGATTAAAACGGTGCAAAAATTGAACTCGGAATGCAACAGACGGTGAACGCATTTTCATAGGATGAAATGGTGTTGTGCAAGGAGAAATTCCCTCGTTACACTTCGGCCTGTTGTTACCCAATGGAAGATCCAAAAGCCAACTCTGGTGGGACTCGAACGCACAACCTTTGAATGGCTTTCATGATAGATCACCTAGAAGTCCAACGCGCTGTCCATTGCGCCACAGAGTCTCTTGAAGACAGCAAATGCTGATCCAAAACTTGAAGATATGAAGAGAAGCAACTAGTCCAGCACAAGATAATGCGTTGTAAATGTTTGCACCATGCTGGAATGAATACTTCATTAATACGGTGCAAAAATTGAACTCGGAATGCAACAGACGGTGAATGCATTTTCATAGGATGAAATGGTGTTGTGCAAGGAGAAATTCCCTCGTTACGCTTCGGCCTGTTGTTACCCAATGGAAGATCCAAAAGCCAACTCTGGTGGGACTCGAACCCACAACCTTTGAATGGCTTTCATGATAGATCACCTAGAAGTCCAACGCGCTGTCCATTGCGCCACAGAGTCTCTTGAAGACAGCAAATGCTGATCCAAAACTTGAAGATATGAAGAGAAGCAACTAGTCCAGCACAAGATAATGCATTGTAAATGTTTGCACCATGCTGGAATAAATACTTGATTAAAACGGTGCAAAAATTGATCTCGGAATGCAACAGACGGTGAATGCATTTTCATAGGATGAAATGGTGTTGTGCAAGGAGAAATTCCCTCTTTACGCTTCGGCCTGTTGTTACCCAATGGAAGATCCAAAATCCAACTCTGGTGGGACTCGAACCCACAACCTTTGAATGGCTTTCATGATAGATCACCTAGAAGTCCAACGCGCTGTCCATTGCGCCACAGAGTCTCTTGAAGACAGCAAATGCTGATCCAAAACTTGAAGATATGAAGAGAAGCAACTAGTCCAGCACAAGATAATGCATTGTAAATGTTTGCACCATGCTGGAATAAATACTTGATTAAAACGGTGCAAAAATTGATCTCGGAATGCAACAGACGGTGAATGCATTTTCATAGGATGAAATGGTGTTGTGCAAGGAGAAATTCCCTCTTTACGCTTCGGCCTGTTGTTACCCAATGGAAGATCCAAAATCCAACTCTGGTGGGACTCGAACCCACAACCTTTGAATGGCTTTCATGATAGATCACCTAGAAGTCCAACGCGCTGTCCATTGCGCCACAGAGTCTCTTGAAAACAGTAAATGCTGCTCCAAAACTTGAAGAAATGAAGAGAAGCAACTAGTCCAGCACAAGATAATGCGTTGTAAATGTTTGCACCATGCTGGAATGAATACTTGATTAAAACGGTGCAAAAATTGAACTCGGAATGCAACAGACGGTGAATGCATTTTCATAGGATGAAATGGTGTTGTGCAAGGAGAAATTCCCTCGTTACGCTTCGGCCTGTTGTTACCCAATGGAAGATCCAAAAGCCAACTCTGGTGGGACTCGAACCCACAACCTTTGAATGGCTTTCATGATAGATCACCTAGAAGTCCAACGCGCTGTCCATTGCGCCACAGAGTCTCTTGAAGACAGCAAATGCTGATCCAAAACTTGAAGATATGAAGAGAAGCAACTAGTCCAGCACAAGATAATGCATTGTAAATGTTTGCACCATGCTGGAATAAATACTTGATTAAAACGGTGCAAAAATTGATCTCGGAATGCAACAGACGGTGAATGCATTTTCATAGGATGAAATGGTGTTGTGCAAGGAGAAATTCCCTCGTTACGCTTCGGCCTGTTGTTACCCAATGGAAGATCCAAAAGCCAACTCTGGTGGGACTCGAACCCACAACCTTTGAATGGCTTTCATGATAGATCACCTAGAAGTCCAACGCGCTGTCCATTGCGCCACAGAGTCTCTTGAAGACAGCAAATGCTGATCCAAAACTTGAAGAAATGAAGAGAAGCAACTAGTCCAGCACAAGATAATGCGTTGTAAAAGTTTGCACCATGCTGGAATAAATACTTGATTAAAACGGTGCAAAAATTGATCTCGGAATGCAACAGACGGTGAATGCATTTTCATAGGATGAAATGGTGTTGTGCAAGGAGAAATTCCCTCGTTACGCTTCGGCCTGTTGTTACCCAATGGAAGATCCAAAATCAAACTCTGGTGGGACTCGAACCCACAACCTTTGAATGGCTTTCATGATAGATCACCTAGAAGTCCAACGCGCTGTCCATTGCGCCACAGAGTCTCTTGAAAACAGCAAATGCTGCTCCAAAACTTGAAGAAATGAAGAGAAGCAACTAGTCCAGCACAAGATAATGCGTTGTAAATGTTTGCACCATGCTGGAATAAATACTTGATTAAAACGGTGCAAAAATTGAACTCTGAATGCAACAGACGATGAATGCATTTTCATAGGATGAAATGGTGTTGTGCAAGGAGAAATTCCCTCGTTACGCTTCGGCCTGTTGTTACCCAATGGCAGATCCAAAAGCCAACTCTGGCGGGACTCGAACCCACAACCTTTGAATGGCTTTCATGATAGAGCACCTAGAAGTCCAACGCGCTGTCCATTGCGCCACAGAGTCTCTTGAAGACAGCAAATGCTGATCCAAAACTTGAAGATATGAAGAGAAGCAACTAGTCCAGCACAAGATAATGCGTTGTAAATGTTTGCACCATGCTGGAATGAATACTTGATTAAAACGGTGCAAAAATTGATCTCGGAATGCAACAGACGGTGAATGCATTTTCATAGGATGAAATGGTGTTGTGCAAGGAGAAATTCCCTCGTTACGCTTCGGCCTGTTGTTACCCAATGGAAGATCCAAAATCCAACTCTGGTGGGACTCGAACCCACCACCTTTGAATGGCTTTCATGATAGATCACCTAGAAGTCCAACGCGCTGTCCATTGCGCCACAGAGTCTCTTGAAGACAGCAAATGCTGATCCAAAACTTGAAGATATGAAGAGAAGCAACTAGTCCAGCACAAGATAATGCGTTGTAAATGTTTGCACCATGCTGGAATGAATACTTGATTAAAACGGTGCAAAAATTGATCTCGGAATGCAACAGACGGTGAACGCATTTTCATAGGATGAAATGGTGTTGTGCAAGGAGAAATTCCCTCGTTACGCTTCGGCCTGTTGTTACCCAATGGAAGATCCAAAAGCCAACTCTGGCAGGACTCGAACCCACAACCTTTGAATGGCTTTCATGATAGAGCACCTAGAAGTCCAACACACTGTCCATTGCGCCACAGAGTCTCTTGAAGACAGCAAATGCTGATCCAAAACTTGAAGAAATGAAGAGAAGCAACTAGTCCAGCACAAGATAATGCGTTGTAAATGTTTGCACCATGCTGGAATAAATACTTGATTAAAACGGTGCAAAAATTGAACTCGGAATGCAACAGACGGTGAACGCATTTTCATAGGATGAAATGGTGTTGTGCAAGGAGAAATTCCCTCGTTACGCTTCGGCCTGTTGTTACCCAATGGAAGATCCAAAAGCCAACTCTGGCAGGACTCGAACCCACAACCTTTGAATGGCTTTCATGATAGATCACCTAGAAGTCCAACGCGCTGTCCATTGCGCCACAGAGTCTCTTGAAGACAGCAAATGCTGATCCAAAACTTGAAGATATGAAGAGAAGCAACTAGTCCAGCACAAGATAATGCGTTGTAAATGTTTGCACCATGCTGGAATGAATACTTGATTAAAACGGTGCAAAAATTGAACTCGGAATGCAACAGACGGTGAATGCATTTTCATAGGATGAAATGGTGTTGTGCAAGGAGAAATTCCCTCGTTACGCTTCGGCCTGTTGTTACCCAATGGAAGATCCAAAAGCCAACTCTGGTGGGACTCGAACCCACAACCTTTGAATGGCTTTCATGATAGATCACCTAGAAGTCCAACGCGCTGTCCATTGCGCCACAGAGTCTCTTGAAGACAGCAAATGCTGATCCAAAACTTGAAGATATGAAGAGAAGCAACTAGTCCAGCACAAGATAATGCATTGTAAATGTTTGCACCATGCTGGAATAAATACTTGATTAAAACGGTGCAAAAATTGATCTCGGAATGCAACAGACGGTGAATGCATTTTCATAGGATGAAATGGTGTTGTGCAAGGAGAAATTCCCTCGTTACGCTTCGGCCTGTTGTTACCCAATGGAAGATCCAAAAGCCAACTCTGGTGGGACTCGAACCCACAACCTTTGAATGGCTTTCATGATAGATCACCTAGAAGTCCAACGCGCTGTCCATTGCGCCACAGAGTCTCTTGAAGACAGCAAATGCTGATCCAAAACTTGAAGATATGAAGAGAAGCAACTAGTCCAGCACAAGATAATGCGTTGTAAATGTTTGCACCATGCTGGAATGAATACTTGATTAAAACGGTGCAAAAATTGATCTCGGAATGCAACAGACGGTGAACGCATTTTCATAGGATGAAATGGTGTTGTGCAAGGAGAAATTCCCTCGTTACGCTTCGGCCTGTTGTTACCCAATGGAAGATCCAAAAGCCAACTCTGGCAGGACTCGAACCCACAACCTTTGAATGGCTTTCATGATAGAGCACCTAGAAGTCCAACACACTGTCCATTGCGCCACAGAGTCTCTTGAAGACAGCAAATGCTGATCCAAAACTTGAAGAAATGAAGAGAAGCAACTAGTCCAGCACAAGATAATGCGTTGTAAATGTTTGCACCATGCTGGAATAAATACTTGATTAAAACGGTGCAAAAATTGAACTCGGAATGCAACAGACGGTGAACGCATTTTCATAGGATGAAATGGTGTTGTGCAAGGAGAAATTCCCTCGTTACGCTTCGGCCTGTTGTTACCCAATGGAAGATCCAAAAGCCAACTCTGGCAGGACTCGAACCCACAACCTTTGAATGGCTTTCATGATAGAGCACCTAGAAGTCCAACACGCTGTCCATTGCGCCACAGAGTCTCTTGAAGACAGCAAATGCTGATCCAAAACTTGAAGAAATGAAGAGAAGCAACTAGTCCAGCACAAGATAATGCGTTGTAAATGTTTGCACCATGCTGGAATAAATACTTGATTAAAACGGTGCAAAAATTGAACTCGGAATGCAACAGACGGTGAACGCATTTTCATAGGATGAAATGGTGTTGTGCAAGGAGAAATTCCCTCGTTACGCTTCGGCCTGTTGTTACCCAATGGAAGATCCAAAAGCCAACTCTGGTGGGACTCGAACGCACAACCTTTGAATGGCTTTCATGATAGATCACCTAGAAGTCCAACGCGCTGTCCATTGCGCCACAGAGTCTCTTGAAGACAGCAAATGCTGATCCAAAACTTGAAGAAATGAAGAGAAGCAACTAGTCCAGCACAAGATAATGCGTTGTAAATGTTTGCACCATGCTGGAATAAATACTTGATTAAAACGGTGCAAAAATTGAACTCGGAATGCAACAGACGGTGAACGCATTTTCATAGGATGAAATGGTGTTGTGCAAGGAGAAATTCCCTCGTTACACTTCGGCCAGTTGTTACCCAATGGAAGATCCAAAAGCCAACTCTGGTGGGACTCGAACGCACAACCTTTGAATGGCTTTCATGATAGATCACCTAGAAGTCCAACGCGCTGTCCATTGCGCCACAGAGTCTCTTGAAGACAGCAAATGCTGATCCAAAACTTGAAGATATGAAGAGAAGCAACTAGTCCAGCACAAGATAATGCGTTGTAAATGTTTGCACCATGCTGGAATGAATACTTGATTAAAACGGTGCAAAAATTGAACTCGGAATGCAACAGACGGTGAATGCATTTTCATAGGATGAAATGGTGTTGTGCAAGGAGAAATTCCCTCGTTACGCTTCGGCCTGTTGTTACCCAATGGAAGATCCAAAAGCCAACTCTGGTGGGACTCGAACCCACAACCTTTGAATGGCTTTCATGATAGATCACCTAGAAGTCCAACGCGCTGTCCATTGCGCCACAGAGTCTCTTGAAGACAGCAAATGCTGATCCAAAACTTGAAGATATGAAGAGAAGCAACTAGTCCAGCACAAGATAATGCATTGTAAATGTTTGCACCATGCTGGAATAAATACTTGATTAAAACGGTGCAAAAATTGATCTCGGAATGCAACAGACGGTGAATGCATTTTCATAGGATGAAATGGTGTTGTGCAAGGAGAAATTCCCTCGTTACGCTTCGGCCTGTTGTTACCCAATGGAAGATCCAAAAGCCAACTCTGGTGGGACTCGAACCCACAACCTTTGAATGGCTTTCATGATAGATCACCTAGAAGTCCAACGCGCTGTCCATTGCGCCACAGAGTCTCTTGAAGACAGCAAATGCTGATCCAAAACTTGAAGAAATGAAGAGAAGCAACTAGTCCAGCACAAGATAATGCGTTGTAAAAGTTTGCACCATGCTGGAATAAATACTTGATTAAAACGGTGCAAAAATTGATCTCGGAATGCAACAGACGGTGAATGCATTTTCATAGGATGAAATGGTGTTGTGCAAGGAGAAATTCCCTCGTTACGCTTCGGCCTGTTGTTACCCAATGGAAGATCCAAAATCAAACTCTGGTGGGACTCGAACCCACAACCTTTGAATGGCTTTCATGATAGATCACCTAGAAGTCCAACGCGCTGTCCATTGCGCCACAGAGTCTCTTGAAGACAGCAAATGCTGATCCAAAACTTGAAGATATGAAGAGAAGCAACTAGTCCAGCACAAGATAATGCGTTGTAAATGTTTGCACCATGCTGGAATGAATACTTGATTAAAACGGTGCAAAAATTGATCTCGGAATGCAACAGACGGTGAATGCTTTTTCATAGGATGAAATGGTGTTGTGCAAGGAGAAATTCCCTCGTTACGCTTCGGCCTGTTGTTACCCAATGGAAGATCCAAAATCCAACTCTGGTGGGACTCGAACCCACCACCTTTGAATGGCTTTCATGATAGATCACCTAGAAGTCCAACGCGCTGTCCATTGCGCCACAGAGTCTCTTGAAGACAGCAAATGCTGATCCAAAACTTGAAGAAATGAAGAGAAGCAACTAGTCCAGCACAAGATAATGCGTTGTAAATGTTTGCACCATGCTGGAATAAATACTTGATTAAAACGGTGCAAAAATTGAACTCGGAATTTAACTGACGGTGAACGCATTTTCATAGGATGAAATGGTGTTGTGCAAGGAGAAATTCCCTCGTTACGCTTCGGCCTGTTGTTACCCAATGGAAGATCCAAAAGCCAACTCTGGCAGGACTCGAACCCACAACCTTTGAATGGCTTTCGTGATAGAGCACCTAGAAGTCCAACACGCTGTCCATTGCGCCACAGAGTCTCTTGAAGACAGCAAATGCTGATCCAAAACTTGAAGATATGAAGAGAAGCAACTAGTCCAGCACAAGATAATGCGTTGTAAATGTTTGCACCATGCTGGAATAAATACTTGATTAAAACGGTGCAAAAATTGAACTCGGAATGCAACAGACGGTGAACGCATTTTCATAGGATGAAATGGTGTTGTGCAAGGAGAAATTCCCTCGTTACACTTCGGCCTGTTGTTACCCAATGGAAGATCCAAAAGCCAACTCTGGTGGGACTCGAACGCACAACCTTTGAATGGCTTTCATGATAGATCACCTAGAAGTCCAACGCGCTGTCCATTGCGCCACAGAGTCTCTTGAAGACAGCAAATGCTGATCCAAAACTTGAAGATATGAAGAGAAGCAACTAGTCCAGCACAAGATAATGCGTTGTAAATGTTTGCACCATGCTGGAATGAATACTTGATTAAAACGGTGCAAAAATTGAACTCGGAATGCAACAGACGGTGAATGCATTTTCATAGGATGAAATGGTGTTGTGCAAGGAGAAATTCCCTCGTTACGCTTCGGCCTGTTGTTACCCAATGGAAGATCCAAAAGCCAACTCTGGTGGGACTCGAACCCACAACCTTTGAATGGCTTTCATGATAGATCACCTAGAAGTCCAACGCGCTGTCCATTGCGCCACAGAGTCTCTTGAAGACAGCAAATGCTGATCCAAAACTTGAAGATATGAAGAGAAGCAACTAGTCCAGCACAAGATAATGCATTGTAAATGTTTGCACCATGCTGGAATAAATACTTGATTAAAACGGTGCAAAAATTGATCTCGGAATGCAACAGACGGTGAATGCATTTTCATAGGATGAAATGGTGTTGTGCAAGGAGAAATTCCCTCTTTACGCTTCGGCCTGTTGTTACCCAATGGAAGATCCAAAATCCAACTCTGGTGGGACTCGAACCCACAACCTTTGAATGGCTTTCATGATAGATCACCTAGAAGTCCAACGCGCTGTCCATTGCGCCACAGAGTCTCTTGAAGACAGCAAATGCTGATCCAAAACTTGAAGATATGAAGAGAAGCAACTAGTCCAGCACAAGATAATGCATTGTAAATGTTTGCACCATGCTGGAATAAATACTTGATTAAAACGGTGCAAAAATTGATCTCGGAATGCAACAGACGGTGAATGCATTTTCATAGGATGAAATGGTGTTGTGCAAGGAGAAATTCCCTCTTTACGCTTCGGCCTGTTGTTACCCAATGGAAGATCCAAAATCCAACTCTGGTGGGACTCGAACCCACAACCTTTGAATGGCTTTCATGATAGATCACCTAGAAGTCCAACGCGCTGTCCATTGCGCCACAGAGTCTCTTGAAAACAGTAAATGCTGCTCCAAAACTTGAAGAAATGAAGAGAAGCAACTAGTCCAGCACAAGATAATGCGTTGTAAATGTTTGCACCATGCTGGAATGAATACTTGATTAAAACGGTGCAAAAATTGAACTCGGAATGCAACAGACGGTGAATGCATTTTCATAGGATGAAATGGTGTTGTGCAAGGAGAAATTCCCTCGTTACGCTTCGGCCTGTTGTTACCCAATGGAAGATCCAAAAGCCAACTCTGGTGGGACTCGAACCCACAACCTTTGAATGGCTTTCATGATAGATCACCTAGAAGTCCAACGCGCTGTCCATTGCGCCACAGAGTCTCTTGAAGACAGCAAATGCTGATCCAAAACTTGAAGATATGAAGAGAAGCAACTAGTCCAGCACAAGATAATGCATTGTAAATGTTTGCACCATGCTGGAATAAATACTTGATTAAAACGGTGCAAAAATTGATCTCGGAATGCAACAGACGGTGAATGCATTTTCATAGGATGAAATGGTGTTGTGCAAGGAGAAATTCCCTCGTTACGCTTCGGCCTGTTGTTACCCAATGGAAGATCCAAAAGCCAACTCTGGTGGGACTCGAACCCACAACCTTTGAATGGCTTTCATGATAGATCACCTAGAAGTCCAACGCGCTGTCCATTGCGCCACAGAGTCTCTTGAAGACAGCAAATGCTGATCCAAAACTTGAAGAAATGAAGAGAAGCAACTAGTCCAGCACAAGATAATGCGTTGTAAAAGTTTGCACCATGCTGGAATAAATACTTGATTAAAACGGTGCAAAAATTGATCTCGGAATGCAACAGACGGTGAATGCATTTTCATAGGATGAAATGGTGTTGTGCAAGGAGAAATTCCCTCGTTACGCTTCGGCCTGTTGTTACCCAATGGAAGATCCAAAATCAAACTCTGGTGGGACTCGAACCCACAACCTTTGAATGGCTTTCATGATAGATCACCTAGAAGTCCAACGCGCTGTCCATTGCGCCACAGAGTCTCTTGAAAA
Source organism: Pungitius pungitius (assembly GCF_949316345.1). Classification (NCBI taxonomy): domain Eukaryota; kingdom Metazoa; phylum Chordata; class Actinopteri; order Perciformes; family Gasterosteidae; genus Pungitius; species Pungitius pungitius. The sequence goes on from NC_084902.1 coordinate 900,263, forward strand.
CAGCAAATGCTGCTCCAAAACTTGAAGAAATGAAGAGAAGCAACTAGTCCAGCACAAGATAATGCGTTGTAAATGTTTGCACCATGCTGGAATAAATACTTGATTAAAACGGTGCAAAAATTGAACTCTGAATGCAACAGACGATGAATGCATTTTCATAGGATGAAATGGTGTTGTGCAAGGAGAAATTCCCTCGTTACGCTTCGGCCTGTTGTTACCCAATGGCAGATCCAAAAGCCAACTCTGGCGGGACTCGAACCCACAACCTTTGAATGGCTTTCATGATAGAGCACCTAGAAGTCCAACGCGCTGTCCATTGCGCCACAGAGTCTCTTGAAGACAGCAAATGCTGATCCAAAACTTGAAGATATGAAGAGAAGCAACTAGTCCAGCACAAGATAATGCGTTGTAAATGTTTGCACCATGCTGGAATGAATACTTGATTAAAACGGTGCAAAAATTGATCTCGGAATGCAACAGACGGTGAATGCATTTTCATAGGATGAAATGGTGTTGTGCAAGGAGAAATTCCCTCGTTACGCTTCGGCCTGTTGTTACCCAATGGAAGATCCAAAATCCAACTCTGGTGGGACTCGAACCCACCACCTTTGAATGGCTTTCATGATAGATCACCTAGAAGTCCAACGCGCTGTCCATTGCGCCACAGAGTCTCTTGAAGACAGCAAATGCTGATCCAAAACTTGAAGATATGAAGAGAAGCAACTAGTCCAGCACAAGATAATGCGTTGTAAATGTTTGCACCATGCTGGAATGAATACTTGATTAAAACGGTGCAAAAATTGATCTCGGAATGCAACAGACGGTGAACGCATTTTCATAGGATGAAATGGTGTTGTGCAAGGAGAAATTCCCTCGTTACGCTTCGGCCTGTTGTTACCCAATGGAAGATCCAAAAGCCAACTCTGGCAGGACTCGAACCCACAACCTTTGAATGGCTTTCATGATAGAGCACCTAGAAGTCCAACACACTGTCCATTGCGCCACAGAGTCTCTTGAAGACAGCAAATGCTGATCCAAAACTTGAAGAAATGAAGAGAAGCAACTAGTCCAGCACAAGATAATGCGTTGTAAATGTTTGCACCATGCTGGAATAAATACTTGATTAAAACGGTGCAAAAATTGAACTCGGAATGCAACAGACGGTGAACGCATTTTCATAGGATGAAATGGTGTTGTGCAAGGAGAAATTCCCTCGTTACGCTTCGGCCTGTTGTTACCCAATGGAAGATCCAAAAGCCAACTCTGGCAGGACTCGAACCCACAACCTTTGAATGGCTTTCATGATAGAGCACCTAGAAGTCCAACACGCTGTCCATTGCGCCACAGAGTCTCTTGAAGACAGCAAATGCTGATCCAAAACTTGAAGAAATGAAGAGAAGCAACTAGTCCAGCACAAGATAATGCGTTGTAAATGTTTGCACCATGCTGGAATAAATACTTGATTAAAACGGTGCAAAAATTGAACTCGGAATGCAACAGACGGTGAACGCATTTTCATAGGATGAAATGGTGTTGTGCAAGGAGAAATTCCCTCGTTACACTTCGGCCTGTTGTTACCCAATGGAAGATCCAAAAGCCAACTCTGGTGGGACTCGAACGCACAACCTTTGAATGGCTTTCATGATAGATCACCTAGAAGTCCAACGCGCTGTCCATTGCGCCACAGAGTCTCTTGAAGACAGCAAATGCTGATCCAAAACTTGAAGAAATGAAGAGAAGCAACTAGTCCAGCACAAGATAATGCGTTGTAAATGTTTGCACCATGCTGGAATAAATACTTGATTAAAACGGTGCAAAAATTGAACTCGGAATGCAACAGACGGTGAACGCATTTTCATAGGATGAAATGGTGTTGTGCAAGGAGAAATTCCCTCGTTACACTTCGGCCTGTTGTTACCCAATGGAAGATCCAAAAGCCAACTCTGGTGGGACTCGAACGCACAACCTTTGAATGGCTTTCATGATAGATCACCTAGAAGTCCAACGCGCTGTCCATTGCGCCACAGAGTCTCTTGAAGACAGCAAATGCTGATCCAAAACTTGAAGATATGAAGAGAAGCAACTAGTCCAGCACAAGATAATGCGTTGTAAATGTTTGCACCATGCTGGAATGAATACTTGATTAAAACGGTGCAAAAATTGAACTCGGAATGCAACAGACGGTGAATGCATTTTCATAGGATGAAATGGTGTTGTGCAAGGAGAAATTCCCTCGTTACGCTTCGGCCTGTTGTTACCCAATGGAAGATCCAAAAGCCAACTCTGGTGGGACTCGAACCCACAACCTTTGAATGGCTTTCATGATAGATCACCTAGAAGTCCAACGCGCTGTCCATTGCGCCACAGAGTCTCTTGAAGACAGCAAATGCTGATCCAAAACTTGAAGATATGAAGAGAAGCAACTAGTCCAGCACAAGATAATGCATTGTAAATGTTTGCACCATGCTGGAATAAATACTTGATTAAAACGGTGCAAAAATTGATCTCGGAATGCAACAGACGGTGAATGCATTTTCATAGGATGAAATGGTGTTGTGCAAGGAGAAATTCCCTCGTTACGCTTCGGCCTGTTGTTACCCAATGGAAGATCCAAAAGCCAACTCTGGTGGGACTCGAACCCACAACCTTTGAATGGCTTTCATGATAGATCACCTAGAAGTCCAACGCGCTGTCCATTGCGCCACAGAGTCTCTTGAAGACAGCAAATGCTGATCCAAAACTTGAAGATATGAAGAGAAGCAACTAGTCCAGCACAAGATAATGCGTTGTAAATGTTTGCACCATGCTGGAATGAATACTTGATTAAAACGGTGCAAAAATTGAACTCGGAATGCAACAGACGGTGAATGCATTTTCATAGGATGAAATGGTGTTGTGCAAGGAGAAATTCCCTCGTTACGCTTCGGCCTGTTGTTACCCAATGGAAGATCCAAAAGCCAACTCTGGTGGGACTCGAACCCACAACCTTTGAATGGCTTTCATGATAGATCACCTAGAAGTCCAACGCGCTGTCCATTGCGCCACAGAGTCTCTTGAAGACAGCAAATGCTGATCCAAAACTTGAAGATATGAAGAGAAGCAACTAGTCCAGCACAAGATAATGCATTGTAAATGTTTGCACCATGCTGGAATAAATACTTGATTAAAACGGTGCAAAAATTGATCTCGGAATGCAACAGACGGTGAATGCATTTTCATAGGATGAAATGGTGTTGTGCAAGGAGAAATTCCCTCGTTACGCTTCGGCCTGTTGTTACCCAATGGAAGATCCAAAAGCCAACTCTGGTGGGACTCGAACCCACAACCTTTGAATGGCTTTCATGATAGATCACCTAGAAGTCCAACGCGCTGTCCATTGCGCCACAGAGTCTCTTGAAGACAGCAAATGCTGATCCAAAACTTGAAGATATGAAGAGAAGCAACTAGTCCAGCACAAGATAATGCGTTGTAAATGTTTGCACCATGCTGGAATGAATACTTGATTAAAACGGTGCAAAAATTGATCTCGGAATGCAACAGACGGTGAACGCATTTTCATAGGATGAAATGGTGTTGTGCAAGGAGAAATTCCCTCGTTACGCTTCGGCCTGTTGTTACCCAATGGAAGATCCAAAAGCCAACTCTGGCAGGACTCGAACCCACAACCTTTGAATGGCTTTCATGATAGAGCACCTAGAAGTCCAACACACTGTCCATTGCGCCACAGAGTCTCTTGAAGACAGCAAATGCTGATCCAAAACTTGAAGAAATGAAGAGAAGCAACTAGTCCAGCACAAGATAATGCGTTGTAAATGTTTGCACCATGCTGGAATAAATACTTGATTAAAACGGTGCAAAAATTGAACTCGGAATGCAACAGACGGTGAACGCATTTTCATAGGATGAAATGGTGTTGTGCAAGGAGAAATTCCCTCGTTACGCTTCGGCCTGTTGTTACCCAATGGAAGATCCAAAAGCCAACTCTGGCAGGACTCGAACCCACAACCTTTGAATGGCTTTCATGATAGAGCACCTAGAAGTCCAACACGCTGTCCATTGCGCCACAGAGTCTCTTGAAGACAGCAAATGCTGATCCAAAACTTGAAGAAATGAAGAGAAGCAACTAGTCCAGCACAAGATAATGCGTTGTAAATGTTTGCACCATGCTGGAATAAATACTTGATTAAAACGGTGCAAAAATTGAACTCGGAATGCAACAGACGGTGAACGCATTTTCATAGGATGAAATGGTGTTGTGCAAGGAGAAATTCCCTCGTTACACTTCGGCCTGTTGTTACCCAATGGAAGATCCAAAAGCCAACTCTGGTGGGACTCGAACGCACAACCTTTGAATGGCTTTCATGATAGATCACCTAGAAGTCCAACGCGCTGTCCATTGCGCCACAGAGTCTCTTGAAGACAGCAAATGCTGATCCAAAACTTGAAGAAATGAAGAGAAGCAACTAGTCCAGCACAAGATAATGCGTTGTAAATGTTTGCACCATGCTGGAATAAATACTTGATTAAAACGGTGCAAAAATTGAACTCGGAATGCAACAGACGGTGAACGCATTTTCATAGGATGAAATGGTGTTGTGCAAGGAGAAATTCCCTCGTTACACTTCGGCCTGTTGTTACCCAATGGAAGATCCAAAAGCCAACTCTGGTGGGACTCGAACGCACAACCTTTGAATGGCTTTCATGATAGATCACCTAGAAGTCCAACGCGCTGTCCATTGCGCCACAGAGTCTCTTGAAGACAGCAAATGCTGATCCAAAACTTGAAGATATGAAGAGAAGCAACTAGTCCAGCACAAGATAATGCGTTGTAAATGTTTGCACCATGCTGGAATGAATACTTGATTAAAACGGTGCAAAAATTGAACTCGGAATGCAACAGACGGTGAATGCATTTTCATAGGATGAAATGGTGTTGTGCAAGGAGAAATTCCCTCGTTACGCTTCGGCCTGTTGTTACCCAATGGAAGATCCAAAAGCCAACTCTGGTGGGACTCGAACCCACAACCTTTGAATGGCTTTCATGATAGATCACCTAGAAGTCCAACGCGCTGTCCATTGCGCCACAGAGTCTCTTGAAGACAGCAAATGCTGATCCAAAACTTGAAGATATGAAGAGAAGCAACTAGTCCAGCACAAGATAATGCATTGTAAATGTTTGCACCATGCTGGAATAAATACTTGATTAAAACGGTGCAAAAATTGATCTCGGAATGCAACAGACGGTGAATGCATTTTCATAGGATGAAATGGTGTTGTGCAAGGAGAAATTCCCTCGTTACGCTTCGGCCTGTTGTTACCCAATGGAAGATCCAAAAGCCAACTCTGGTGGGACTCGAACCCACAACCTTTGAATGGCTTTCATGATAGATCACCTAGAAGTCCAACGCGCTGTCCATTGCGCCACAGAGTCTCTTGAAGACAGCAAATGCTGATCCAAAACTTGAAGAAATGAAGAGAAGCAACTAGTCCAGCACAAGATAATGCGTTGTAAAAGTTTGCACCATGCTGGAATAAATACTTGATTAAAACGGTGCAAAAATTGATCTCGGAATGCAACAGACGGTGAATGCATTTTCATAGGATGAAATGGTGTTGTGCAAGGAGAAATTCCCTCGTTACGCTTCGGCCTGTTGTTACCCAATGGAAGATCCAAAATCAAACTCTGGTGGGACTCGAACCCACAACCTTTGAATGGCTTTCATGATAGATCACCTAGAAGTCCAACGCGCTGTCCATTGCGCCACAGAGTCTCTTGAAGACAGCAAATGCTGATCCAAAACTTGAAGATATGAAGAGAAGCAACTAGTCCAGCACAAGATAATGCGTTGTAAATGTTTGCACCATGCTGGAATGAATACTTGATTAAAACGGTGCAAAAATTGATCTCGGAATGCAACAGACGGTGAATGCTTTTTCATAGGATGAAATGGTGTTGTGCAAGGAGAAATTCCCTCGTTACGCTTCGGCCTGTTGTTACCCAATGGAAGATCCAAAATCCAACTCTGGTGGGACTCGAACCCACCACCTTTGAATGGCTTTCATGATAGATCACCTAGAAGTCCAACGCGCTGTCCATTGCGCCACAGAGTCTCTTGAAGACAGCAAATGCTGATCCAAAACTTGAAGAAATGAAGAGAAGCAACTAGTCCAGCACAAGATAATGCGTTGTAAATGTTTGCACCATGCTGGAATAAATACTTGATTAAAACGGTGCAAAAATTGAACTCGGAATTTAACTGACGGTGAACGCATTTTCATAGGATGAAATGGTGTTGTGCAAGGAGAAATTCCCTCGTTACGCTTCGGCCTGTTGTTACCCAATGGAAGATCCAAAAGCCAACTCTGGCAGGACTCGAACCCACAACCTTTGAATGGCTTTCGTGATAGAGCACCTAGAAGTCCAACACGCTGTCCATTGCGCCACAGAGTCTCTTGAAGACAGCAAATGCTGATCCAAAACTTGAAGAAATGAAGAGAAGCAACTAGTCCAGCACAAGATAATGCGTTGTAAATGTTTGCACCATGCTGGAATAAATACTTGATTAAAACGGTGCAAAAATTGAACTCGGAATGCAACAGACGGTGAACGCATTTTCATAAGATGAAATGGTGTTGTGCAAGGAGAAATTCCCTCGTTACGCTTCGGCCTGTTGTTACCCAATGGAAGATCCAAAAGCCAACTCTGGTGGGACTCGAACCCACAACCTTTGAATGGCTTTCATGATAGATCACCTAGAAGTCCAACGCGCTGTCCATTGCGCCACAGAGTCTCTTGAAGACAGCAAATGCTGATCCAAAACTTGAAGATATGAAGAGAAGCAACTAGTCCAGCACAAGATAATGCGTTGTAAATGTTTGCACCATGCTGGAATGAATACTTGATTAAAACGGTGCAAAAATTGATCTCGGAATGCAACAGACGGTGAATGCATTTTCATAGGATGAAATGGTGTTGTGCAAGGAGAAATTCCCTCGTTACGCTTCGGCCTGTTGTTACCCAATGGAAGATCCAAAATCCAACTCTGGTGGGACTCGAACCCACCACCTTTGAATGGCTTTCATGATAGATCACCTAGAAGTCCAACGCGCTGTCCATTGCGCCACAGAGTCTCTTGAAGACAGCAAATGCTGATCCAAAACTTGAAGAAATGAAGAGAAGCAACTAGTCCAGCACAAGATAATGCGTTGTAAATGTTTGCACCATGCTGGAATAAATACTTGATTAAAACGGTGCAAAAATTGAACTCGGAATTTAACTGACGGTGAACGCATTTTCATAGGATGAAATGGTGTTGTGCAAGGAGAAATTCCCTCGTTACGCTTCGGCCTGTTGTTACCCAATGGAAGATCCAAAAGCCAACTCTGGCAGGACTCGAACCCACAACCTTTGAATGGCTTTCGTGATAGAGCACCTAGAAGTCCAACACGCTGTCCATTGCGCCACAGAGTCTCTTGAAGACAGCAAATGCTGATCCAAAACTTGAAGAAATGAAGAGAAGCAACTAGTCCAGCACAAGATAATGCGTTGTAAATGTTTGCACCATGCTGGAATAAATACTTGATTAAAACGGTGCAAAAATTGAACTCGGAATGCAACAGACGGTGAACGCATTTTCATAGGATGAAATGGTGTTGTGCAAGGAGAAATTCCCTCGTTACACTTCGGCCTGTTGTTACCCAATGGAAGATCCAAAAGCCAACTCTGGTGGGACTCGAACCCACAACCTTTGAATGGCTTTCATGATAGATCACCTAGAAGTCCAACGCGCTGTCCATTGCGCCACAGAGTCTCTTGAAGACGGCAAATGCTGATCCAAAACTTGAAGAAATGAAGAGAAGCAACTAGTCCAGCACAAGATAATGCGTTGTAAATGTTTGCACCATGCTGGAATAAATACTTGATTAAAACGGTGCAAAAATTGAACTCGGAATGCAACAGACGGTGAACGCATTTTCATAAGATGAAATGGTGTTGTGCAAGGAGAAATTCCCTCGTTACGCTTCGGCCTGTTGTTACCCAATGGAAGATCCAAAAGCCAACTCTGGTGGGACTCGAACCCACAACCTTTGAATGGCTTTCATGATAGATCACCTAGAAGTCCAACGCGCTGTCCATTGCGCCACAGAGTCTCTTGAAGACAGCAAATGCTGATCCAAAACTTGAAGATATGAAGAGAAGCAACTAGTCCAGCACAAGATAATGCGTTGTAAATGTTTGCACCATGCTGGAATGAATACTTGATTAAAACGGTGCAAAAATTGATCTCGGAATGCAACAGACGGTGAATGCATTTTCATAGGATGAAATGGTGTTGTGCAAGGAGAAATTCCCTCGTTACGCTTCGGCCTGTTGTTACCCAATGGAAGATCCAAAATCCAACTCTGGTGGGACTCGAACCCACCACCTTTGAATGGCTTTCATGATAGATCACCTAGAAGTCCAACGCGCTGTCCATTGCGCCACAGAGTCTCTTGAAGACAGCAAATGCTGATCCAAAACTTGAAGAAATGAAGAGAAGCAACTAGTCCAGCACAAGATAATGCGTTGTAAATGTTTGCACCATGCTGGAATAAATACTTGATTAAAACGGTGCAAAAATTGAACTCGGAATGCAACTGACGGTGAACGCATTTTCATAGGATGAAATGGTGTTGTGCAAGGAGAAATTCCCTCGTTACGCTTCGGCCTGTTGTTACCCAATGGAAGATCCAAAAGCCAACTCTGGCAGGACTCGAACCCACAACCTTTGAATGGCTTTCATGATAGAGCACCTAGAAGTCCAACACGCTGTCCATTGCGCCACAGAGTCTCTTGAAGACAGCAAATGCTGATCCAAAACTTGAAGAAATGAAGAGAAGCAACTAGTCCAGCACAAGATAATGCGTTGTAAATGTTTGCACCATGCTGGAATAAATACTTGATTAAAACGGTGCAAAAATTGAACTCGGAATGCAACAGACGGTGAACGCATTTTCATAAGATGAAATGGTGTTGTGCAAGGAGAAATTCCCTCGTTACGCTTCGGCCTGTTGTTACCCAATGGAAGATCCAAAAGCCAACTCTGGTGGGACTCGAACCCACAACCTTTGAATGGCTTTCATGATAGATCACCTAGAAGTCCAACGCGCTGTCCATTGCGCCACAGAGTCTCTTGAAGACAGCAAATGCTGATCCAAAACTTGAAGAAATGAAGAGAAGCAACTAGTCCAGCACAAGATAATGCGTTGTAAATGTTTGCACCATGCTGGAATTAATACTTGATTAAAACGGTGCAAAAATTGAACTCGGAATGCAACAGACGGTGAACGCATTTTCATAAGATGAAATGGTGTTGTGCAAGGAGAAATTCCCTCGTTACGCTTCGGCCTGTTGTTACCCAATGGAAGATCCAAAAGCCAACTCTGGTGGGACTCGAACCCACAACCTTTGAATGGCTTTCATGATAGATCACCTAGAAGTCCAACGCGCTGTCCATTGCGCCACAGAGTCTCTTGAAGACAGCAAATGCTGATCCAAAACTTGAAGAAATGAAGAGAAGCAACTAGTCCAGCACAAGATAATGCGTTGTAAATGTTTGCACCATGCTGGAATAAATACTTGATTAAAACGGTGCAAAAATTGAACTCGGAATGCAACAGACGGTGAACGCATTTTCATAAGATGAAATGGTGTTGTGCAAGGAGAAATTCCCTCGTTACGCTTCGGCCTGTTGTTACCCAATGGAAGATCCAAAAGCCAACTCTGGTGGGACTCGAACCCACAACCTTTGAATGGCTTTCATGATAGATCACCTAGAAGTCCAACGCGCTGTCCATTGCGCCACAGAGTCTCTTGAAGACAGCAAATGCTGATCCAAAACTTGAAGAAATGAAGAGAAGCAACTAGTCCAGCACAAGATAATGCGTTGTAAATGTTTGCACCATGCTGGAATAAATACTTGATTAAAACGGTGCAAAAATTGAACTCGGAATGCAACAGACGGTGAACGCATTTTCATAGGATGAAATGGTGTTGTGCAAGGAGAAATTCCCTCGTTACACTTCGGCCTGTTGTTACCCAATGGAAGATCCAAAAGCCAACTCTGGTGGGACTCGAACCCACAACCTTTGAATGGCTTTCATGATAGATCACCTAGAAGTCCAACGCGCTGTCCATTGCGCCACAGAGTCTCTTGAAGACAGCAAATGCTGATCCAAAACTTGAAGATATGAAGAGAAGCAACTAGTCCAGCACAAGATAATGCGTTGTAAATGTTTGCACCATGCTGGAATGAATACTTGATTAAAACGGTGCAAAAATTGAACTCGGAATGCAACAGACGGTTAATGCATTTTCATAGGATGAAATGGTGTTGTGCAAGGAGAAATTCCCTCGTTACACATCGGCCTGTTGTTACCCAATGGAAGATCCAAAAGCCAACTCTGGTGGGACTCGAACCCACAACCTTTGAATGGCTTTCATGATAGATCACCTAGAAGTCCAACGCGCTGTCCATTGCGCCACAGAGTCTCTTGAAGACAGCAAATGCTGATCCAAAACTTGAAGATATGAAGAGAAGCAACTAGTCCAGCACAAGATAATGCGTTGTAAATGTTTGCACCATGCTGGAATGAATACTTGATTAAAACGGTGCAAAAATTGAACTCGGAATGCAACAGACGGTGAATGCATTTTCATAGGATGAAATGGTGTTGTGCAAGGAGAAATTCCCTCGTTACGCTTCGGCCTGTTGTTACCCAATGGAAGATCCAAAAGCCAACTCTGGTGGGACTCGAACCCACAACCTTTGAATGGCTTTCATGATAGATCACCTAGAAGTCCAACGCGCTGTCCATTGCGCCACAGAGTCTCTTGAAGACAGCAAATGCTGATCCAAAACTTGAAGATATGAAGAGAAGCAACTAGTCCAGCACAAGATAATGCGTTGTAAATGTTTGCACCATGCTGGAATGAATACTTGATTAAAACGGTGCAAAAATTGAACTCGGAATGCAACAGACGGTGAATGCATTTTCATAGGATGAAATGGTGTTGTGCAAGGAGAAATTCCCTCGTTACGCTTCGGCCTGTTGTTACCCAATGGAAGATCCAAAATCAAACTCTGGTGGGACTCGAACCCACAACCTTTGAATGGCTTTCATGATAGATCACCTAGAAGTCCAACGCGCTGTCCATTGCGCCACAGAGTCTCTTGAAGACAGCAAATGCTGATCCAAAACTTGAAGATATGAAGAGAAGCAACTAGTCCAGCACAAGATAATGCGTTGTAAATGTTTGCACCATGCTGGAATGAATACTTGATTAAAACGGTGCAAAAATTGATCTCGGAATGCAACAGACGGTGAATGCTTTTTCATAGGATGAAATGGTGTTGTGCAAGGAGAAATTCCCTCGTTACGCTTCGGCCTGTTGTTACCCAATGGAAGATCCAAAATCCAACTCTGGTGGGACTCGAACCCACCACCTTTGAATGGCTTTCATGATAGATCACCTAGAAGTCCAACGCGCTGTCCATTGCGCCACAGAGTCTCTTGAAGACAGCAAATGCTGATCCAAAACTTGAAGAAATGAAGAGAAGCAACTAGTCCAGCACAAGATAATGCGTTGTAAATGTTTGCACCATGCTGGAATAAATACTTGATTAAAACGGTGCAAAAATTGAACTCGGAATTTAACTGACGGTGAACGCATTTTCATAGGATGAAATGGTGTTGTGCAAGGAGAAATTCCCTCGTTACGCTTCGGCCTGTTGTTACCCAATGGAAGATCCAAAAGCCAACTCTGGCAGGACTCGAACCCACAACCTTTGAATGGCTTTCGTGATAGAGCACCTAGAAGTCCAACACGCTGTCCATTGCGCCACAGAGTCTCTTGAAGACAGCAAATGCTGATCCAAAACTTGAAGAAATGAAGAGAAGCAACTAGTCCAGCACAAGATAATGCGTTGTAAATGTTTGCACCATGCTGGAATAAATACTTGATTAAAACGGTGCAAAAATTGAACTCGGAATGCAACAGACGGTGAACGCATTTTCATAGGATGAAATGGTGTTGTGCAAGGAGAAATTCCCTCGTTACACTTCGGCCTGTTGTTACCCAATGGAAGATCCAAAAGCCAACTCTGGTGGGACTCGAACCCACAACCTTTGAATGGCTTTCATGATAGATCACCTAGAAGTCCAACGCGCTGTCCATTGCGCCACAGAGTCTCTTGAAGACGGCAAATGCTGATCCAAAACTTGAAGAAATGAAGAGAAGCAACTAGTCCAGCACAAGATAATGCGTTGTAAATGTTTGCACCATGCTGGAATAAATACTTGATTAAAACGGTGCAAAAATTGAACTCGGAATGCAACAGACGGTGAACGCATTTTCATAAGATGAAATGGTGTTGTGCAAGGAGAAATTCCCTCGTTACGCTTCGGCCTGTTGTTACCCAATGGAAGATCCAAAAGCCAACTCTGGTGGGACTCGAACCCACAACCTTTGAATGGCTTTCATGATAGATCACCTAGAAGTCCAACGCGCTGTCCATTGCGCCACAGAGTCTCTTGAAGACAGCAAATGCTGATCCAAAACTTGAAGATATGAAGAGAAGCAACTAGTCCAGCACAAGATAATGCGTTGTAAATGTTTGCACCATGCTGGAATGAATACTTGATTAAAACGGTGCAAAAATTGATCTCGGAATGCAACAGACGGTGAATGCATTTTCATAGGATGAAATGGTGTTGTGCAAGGAGAAATTCCCTCGTTACGCTTCGGCCTGTTGTTACCCAATGGAAGATCCAAAATCCAACTCTGGTGGGACTCGAACCCACCACCTTTGAATGGCTTTCATGATAGATCACCTAGAAGTCCAACGCGCTGTCCATTGCGCCACAGAGTCTCTTGAAGACAGCAAATGCTGATCCAAAACTTGAAGAAATGAAGAGAAGCAACTAGTCCAGCACAAGATAATGCGTTGTAAATGTTTGCACCATGCTGGAATAAATACTTGATTAAAACGGTGCAAAAATTGAACTCGGAATGCAACTGACGGTGAACGCATTTTCATAGGATGAAATGGTGTTGTGCAAGGAGAAATTCCCTCGTTACGCTTCGGCCTGTTGTTACCCAATGGAAGATCCAAAAGCCAACTCTGGCAGGACTCGAACCCACAACCTTTGAATGGCTTTCATGATAGAGCACCTAGAAGTCCAACACGCTGTCCATTGCGCCACAGAGTCTCTTGAAGACAGCAAATGCTGATCCAAAACTTGAAGAAATGAAGAGAAGCAACTAGTCCAGCACAAGATAATGCGTTGTAAATGTTTGCACCATGCTGGAATAAATACTTGATTAAAACGGTGCAAAAATTGAACTCGGAATGCAACAGACGGTGAACGCATTTTCATAAGATGAAATGGTGTTGTGCAAGGAGAAATTCCCTCGTTACGCTTCGGCCTGTTGTTACCCAATGGAAGATCCAAAAGCCAACTCTGGTGGGACTCGAACCCACAACCTTTGAATGGCTTTCATGATAGATCACCTAGAAGTCCAACGCGCTGTCCATTGCGCCACAGAGTCTCTTGAAGACAGCAAATGCTGATCCAAAACTTGAAGAAATGAAGAGAAGCAACTAGTCCAGCACAAGATAATGCGTTGTAAATGTTTGCACCATGCTGGAATTAATACTTGATTAAAACGGTGCAAAAATTGAACTCGGAATGCAACAGACGGTGAACGCATTTTCATAAGATGAAATGGTGTTGTGCAAGGAGAAATTCCCTCGTTACGCTTCGGCCTGTTGTTACCCAATGGAAGATCCAAAAGCCAACTCTGGTGGGACTCGAACCCACAACCTTTGAATGGCTTTCATGATAGATCACCTAGAAGTCCAACGCGCTGTCCATTGCGCCACAGAGTCTCTTGAAGACAGCAAATGCTGATCCAAAACTTGAAGAAATGAAGAGAAGCAACTAGTCCAGCACAAGATAATGCGTTGTAAATGTTTGCACCATGCTGGAATAAATACTTGATTAAAACGGTGCAAAAATTGAACTCGGAATGCAACAGACGGTGAACGCATTTTCATAAGATGAAATGGTGTTGTGCAAGGAGAAATTCCCTCGTTACGCTTCGGCCTGTTGTTACCCAATGGAAGATCCAAAAGCCAACTCTGGTGGGACTCGAACCCACAACCTTTGAATGGCTTTCATGATAGATCACCTAGAAGTCCAACGCGCTGTCCATTGCGCCACAGAGTCTCTTGAAGACAGCAAATGCTGATCCAAAACTTGAAGAAATGAAGAGAAGCAACTAGTCCAGCACAAGATAATGCGTTGTAAATGTTTGCACCATGCTGGAATAAATACTTGATTAAAACGGTGCAAAAATTGAACTCGGAATGCAACAGACGGTGAACGCATTTTCATAGGATGAAATGGTGTTGTGCAAGGAGAAATTCCCTCGTTACACTTCGGCCTGTTGTTACCCAATGGAAGATCCAAAAGCCAACTCTGGTGGGACTCGAACCCACAACCTTTGAATGGCTTTCATGATAGATCACCTAGAAGTCCAACGCGCTGTCCATTGCGCCACAGAGTCTCTTGAAGACAGCAAATGCTGATCCAAAACTTGAAGATATGAAGAGAAGCAACTAGTCCAGCACAAGATAATGCGTTGTAAATGTTTGCACCATGCTGGAATGAATACTTGATTAAAACGGTGCAAAAATTGAACTCGGAATGCAACAGACGGTTAATGCATTTTCATAGGATGAAATGGTGTTGTGCAAGGAGAAATTCCCTCGTTACACTTCGGCCTGTTGTTACCCAATGGAAGATCCAAAAGCCAACTCTGGTGGGACTCGAACCCACAACCTTTGAATGGCTTTCATGATAGATCACCTAGAAGTCCAACGCGCTGTCCATTGCGCCACAGAGTCTCTTGAAGACAGCAAATGCTGATCCAAAACTTGAAGATATGAAGAGAAGCAACTAGTCCAGCACAAGATAATGCGTTGTAAATGTTTGCACCATGCTGGAATGAATACTTGATTAAAACGGTGCAAAAATTGAACTCGGAATGCAACAGACGGTGAATGCATTTTCATAGGATGAAATGGTGTTGTGCAAGGAGAAATTCCCTCGTTACGCTTCGGCCTGTTGTTACCCAATGGAAGATCCAAAAGCCAACTCTGGTGGGACTCGAACCCACAACCTTTGAATGGCTTTCATGATAGATCACCTAGAAGTCCAACGCGCTGTCCATTGCGCCACAGAGTCTCTTGAAGACAGCAAATGCTGATCCAAAACTTGAAGATATGAAGAGAAGCAACTAGTCCAGCACAAGATAATGCGTTGTAAATGTTTGCACCATGCTGGAATGAATACTTGATTAAAACGGTGCAAAAATTGAACTCGGAATGCAACAGACGGTGAATGCATTTTCATAGGATGAAATGGTGTTGTGCAAGGAGAAATTCCCTCGTTACGCTTCGGCCTGTTGTTACCCAATGGAAGATCCAAAAGCCAACTCTGGTGGGACTCGAACCCACAACCTTTGAATGGCTTTCATGATAGATCACCTAGAAGTCCAACGCGCTGTCCATTGCGCCACAGAGTCTCTTGAAGACAGCAAATGCTGATCCAAAACTTGAAGATATGAAGAGAAGCAACTAGTCCAGCACAAGATAATGCATTGTAAATGTTTGCACCATGCTGGAATAAATACTTGATTAAAACGGTGCAAAAATTGATCTCGGAATGCAACAGACGGTGAATGCATTTTCATAGGATGAAATGGTGTTGTGCAAGGAGAAATTCCCTCTTTACGCTTCGGCCTGTTGTTACCCAATGGAAGATCCAAAATCCAACTCTGGTGGGACTCGAACCCACAACCTTTGAATGGCTTTCATGATAGATCACCAAGAAGTCCAACGCGCTGTCCATTGCGCCACAGAGTCTCTTGAAAACAGCAAATGCTGCTCCAAAACTTGAAGTAATGAAGAGAAGCAACTAGTCCAGCACAAGATAATGCGTTGTAAATGTTTGCACCATGCTGGAATAAATACTTGATTAAAACGGTGCAAAAATTGAACTCTGAATGCAACAGACGATGAATGCATTTTCATAGGATGAAATGGTGTTGTGCAAGGAGAAATTCCCTCGTTACGCTTCGGCCTGTTGTTACCCAATGGAAGATCCAAAAGCCAACTCTGGCGGGACTCGAACCCACAACCTTTGAATGGCTTTCATGATAGAGCACCTAGAAGTCCAACGCGCTGTCCATTGCGCCACAGAGTCTCTTGAAGACAGCAAATGCTGATCCAAAACTTGAAGAAATGAAGAGAAGCAACTAGTCCAGCACAAGATAATGCGTTGTAAATGTTTGCACCATGCTGGAATAAATACTTGATTAAAACGGTGCAAAAATTGAACTCGGAATGCAACTGACGGTGAATGCATTTTCATAGGATGAAATGGTGTTGTGCAAGGAGAAATTCCCTCGTTACGCTTCGGCCTGTTGTTACCCAATGGAAGATCCAAAAGCCAACTCTGGCAGGACTCGAACCCACAACCTTTGAATGGCTTTCATGATAGAGCACCTAGAAGTCCAACACGCTGTCCATTGCGCCACAGAGTCTCTTGAAGACAGCAAATGCTGATCCAAAACTTGAAGAAATGAAGAGAAGCAACTAGTCCAGCACAAGATAATGCGTTGTAAATGTTTGCACCATGCTGGAATAAATACTTGATTAAAACGGTGCAAAAATTGAACTCTGAATGCAACAGACGATGAATGCATTTTCATAGGATGAAATGGTGTTGTGCAAGGAGAAATTCCCTCGTTACGCTTCGGCCTGTTGTTACCCAATGGAAGATCCAAAAGCCAACTCTGGCGGGACTCGAACCCACAACCTTTGAATGGCTTTCATGATAGAGCACCTAGAAGTCCAACGCGCTGTCCATTGCGCCACAGAGTCTCTTGAAGACAGCAAATGCTGATCCAAAACTTGAAGATATGAAGAGAAGCAACTAGTCCAGCACAAGATAATGCGTTGTAAATGTTTGCACCATGCTGGAATGAATACTTGATTAAAACGGTGCAAAAATTGATCTCGGAATGCAACAGACGGTGAATGCATTTTCATAGGATGAAATGGTGTTGTGCAAGGAGAAATTCCCTCGTTACGCTTCGGCCTGTTGTTACCCAATGGAAGATCCAAAATCCAACTCTGGTGGGACTCGAACCCACCACCTTTGAATGGCTTTCATGATAGATCACCTAGAAGTCCAACGCGCTGTCCATTGCGCCACAGAGTCTCTTGAAGACAGCAAATGCTGATCCAAAACTTGAAGAAATGAAGAGAAGCAACTAGTCCAGCACAAGATAATGCGTTGTAAATGTTTGCACCATGCTGGAATAAATACTTGATTAAAACGGTGCAAAAATTGAACTCGGAATGCAACTGACGGTGAACGCATTTTCATAGGATGAAATGGTGTTGTGCAAGGAGAAATTCCCTCGTTACGCTTCGGCCTGTTGTTACCCAATGGAAGATCCAAAAGCCAACTCTGGCAGGACTCGAACCCACAACCTTTGAATGGCTTTCATGATAGAGCACCTAGAAGTCCAACACGCTGTCCATTGCGCCACAGAGTCTCTTGAAGACAGCAAATGCTGATCCAAAACTTGAAGAAATGAAGAGAAGCAACTAGTCCAGCACAAGATAATGCGTTGTAAATGTTTGCACCATGCTGGAATAAATACTTGATTAAAACGGTGCAAAAATTGAACTCGGAATGCAACAGACGGTGAACGCATTTTCATAGGATGAAATGGTGTTGTGCAAGGAGAAATTCCCTCGTTACACTTCGGCCTGTTGTTACCCAATGGAAGATCCAAAAGCCAACTCTGGTGGGACTCGAACCCACAACCTTTGAATGGCTTTCATGATAGATCACCTAGAAGTCCAACGCGCTGTCCATTGCGCCACAGAGTCTCTTGAAGACAGCAAATGCTGATCCAAAACTTGAAGAAATGAAGAGAAGCAACTAGTCCAGCACAAGATAATGCGTTGTAAATGTTTGCACCATGCTGGAATAAATACTTGATTAAAACGGTGCAAAAATTGAACTCGGAATGCAACAGACGGTGAACGCATTTTCATAAGATGAAATGGTGTTGTGCAAGGAGAAATTCCCTCGTTACGCTTCGGCCTGTTGTTACCCAATGGAAGATCCAAAAGCCAACTCTGGTGGGACTCGAACCCACAACCTTTGAATGGCTTTCATGATAGATCACCTAGAAGTCCAACGCGCTGTCCATTGCGCCACAGAGTCTCTTGAAGACAGCAAATGCTGATCCAAAACTTGAAGAAATGAAGAGAAGCAACTAGTCCAGCACAAGATAATGCGTTGTAAATGTTTGCACCATGCTGGAATAAATACTTGATTAAAACGGTGCAAAAATTGAACTCGGAATGCAACAGACGATGAACGCATTTTCATAGGATGAAATGGTGTTGTGCAAGGAGAAATTCCCTCGTTACACTTCGGCCTGTTGTTACCCAATGGAAGATCCAAAAGCCAACTCTGGTGGGACTCGAACCCACAACCTTTGAATGGCTTTCATGATAGATCACCTAGAAGTCCAACGCGCTGTCCATTGCGCCACAGAGTCTCTTGAAGACAGCAAATGCTGATCCAAAACTTGAAGATATGAAGAGAAGCAACTAGTCCAGCACAAGATAATGCGTTGTAAATGTTTGCACCATGCTGGAATAAATACTTGATTAAAACGGTGCAAAAATTGAACTCGGAATGCAACAGACGGTGAACGCATTTTCATAGGATGAAATGGTGTTGTGCAAGGAGAAATTCCCTCGTTACGCTTCGGCCTGTTGTTACCCAATGGAAGATCCAAAAGCCAACTCTGGTGGGACTCGAACCCACAACCTTTGAATGGCTTTCATGATAGATCACCTAGAAGTCCAACGCGCTGTCCATTGCGCCACAGAGTCTCTTGAAGACAGCAAATGCTGATCCAAAACTTGAAGAAATGAAGAGAAGCAACTAGTCCAGCACAAGATAATGCGTTGTAAATGTTTGCACCATGCTGGAATAAATACTTGATTAAAACGGTGCAAAAATTGAACTCGGAATGCAACAGACGGTGAACGCATTTTCATAGGATGAAATGGTGTTGTGCAAGGAGAAATTCCCTCGTTACACTTCGGCCTGTTGTTACCCAATGGAAGATCCAAAAGCCAACTCTAGTGGGACTCGAACCCACAACCTTTGAATGGCTTTCATGATAGATCACCTAGAAGTCCAACGCGCTGTCCATTGCGCCACAGAGTCTCTTGAAGCCAGCAAATGCTGATCCAAAACTTGAAGATATGAAGAGAAGCAACTAGTCCAGCACAAGATAATGCGTTGTAAATGTTTGCACCATGCTGGAATGAATACTTGATTAAAACGGTGCAAAAATTGATCTCGGAATGCAACAGACGGTGAATGCATTTTCATAGGATGAAATGGTGTTGTGCAAGGAGAAATTCCCTCGTTACGCTTCGGCCTGTTGTTACACAATGGAAGATCCAAAAGCCAACTCTGGTGGGACTCGAACCCACAACCTTTGAATGGCTTTCATGATAGATCACCTAGAAGTCCAACGCGCTGTCCATTGCGCCACAGAGTCTCTTGAAGACAGCAAATGCTGATCCAAAACTTGAAGATATGAAGAGAAGCAACTAGTCCAGCACAAGATAATGCGTTGTAAATGTTTGCACCATGCTGGAATGAATACTTGATTAAAACGGTGCAAAAATTGAACTCGGAATGCAACAGACGGTGAATGCATTTTCATAGGATGAAATGGTGTTGTGCAAGGAGAAATTCCCTCGTTACGCTTCGGCCTGTTGTTACCCAATGGAAGATCCAAAATCCAACTCTGGTGGGACTGGAACCCACAACCTTTGAATGGCTTTCATGATAGATCACCTAGAAGTCCAACGCGCTATCCATTGCGCCACAGAGTCTCTTGAAGACAGCAAATGCTGATCCAAAACTTGAAGATATGAAGAGAAGCAACTAGTCCAGCACAAGATAATGCGTTGTAAATGTTTGCACCATGCTGGAATAAATACTTGATTAAAACGGTGCAAAAATTGAACTCGGAATGCAACAGACGGTGAACGCATTTTCATAGGATGAAATGGTGTTGTGCAAGGAGAAATTCCCTCGTTACGCTTCGGCCTGTTGTTACCCAATGGAAGATCCAAAAGCCAACTCTGGTGGGACTCGAACCCACAACCTTTGAATGGCTTTCATGATAGATCACCTAGAAGTCCAACGCGCTGTCCATTGCGCCACAGAGTCTCTTGAAGACAGCAAATGCTGATCCAAAACTTGAAGAAATGAAGAGAAGCAACTAGTCCAGCACAAGATAATGCGTTGTAAATGTTTGCACCATGCTGGAATAAATACTTGATTAAAACGGTGCAAAAATTGAACTCGGAATGCAACAGACGGTGAACGCATTTTCATAGGATGAAATGGTGTTGTGCAAGGAGAAATTCCCTCGTTACACTTCGGCCTGTTGTTACCCAATGGAAGATCCAAAAGCCAACTCTAGTGGGACTCGAACCCACAACCTTTGAATGGCTTTCATGATAGATCACCTAGAAGTCCAACGCGCTGTCCATTGCGCCACAGAGTCTCTTGAAGACAGCAAATGCTGATCCAAAACTTGAAGATATGAAGAGAAGCAACTAGTCCAGCACAAGATAATGCGTTGTAAATGTTTGCACCATGCTGGAATAAATACTTGATTAAAACGGTGCAAAAATTGAACTCGGAATGCAACAGACGGTGAACGCATTTTCATAGGATGAAATGGTGTTGTGCAAGGAGAAATTCCCTCGTTACGCTTCGGCCTGTTGTTACCCAATGGAAGATCCAAAAGCCAACTCTGGTGGGACTCGAACCCACAACCTTTGAATGGCTTTCATGATAGATCACCTAGAAGTCCAACGCGCTGTCCATTGCGCCACAGAGTCTCTTGAAGACAGCAAATGCTGATCCAAAACTTGAAGAAATGAAGAGAAGCAACTAGTCCAGCACAAGATAATGCGTTGTAAATGTTTGCACCATGCTGGAATAAATACTTGATTAAAACGGTGCAAAAATTGAACTCGGAATGCAACAGACGGTGAACGCATTTTCATAGGATGAAATGGTGTTGTGCAAGGAGAAATTCCCTCGTTACGCTTCGGCCTGTTGTTACCCAATGGAAGATCCAAAAGCCAACTCTGGTGGGACTCGAACCCACAACCTTTGAATGGCTTTCATGATAGATCACCTAGAAGTCCAACGCGCTGTCCATTGCGCCACAGAGTCTCTTGAAGACAGCAAATGCTGATCCAAAACTTGAAGAAATGAAGAGAAGCAACTAGTCCAGCACAAGATAATGCGTTGTAAATGTTTGCACCATGCTGGAATAAATACTTGATTAAAACGGTGCAAAAATTGAACTCGGAATGCAACAGACGGTGAACGCATTTTCATAGGATGAAATGGTGTTGTGCAAGGAGAAATTCCCTCGTTACACTTCGGCCTGTTGTTACCCAATGGAAGATCCAAAAGCCAACTCTAGTGGGACTCGAACCCACAACCTTTGAATGGCTTTCATGATAGATCACCTAGAAGTCCAACGCGCTGTCCATTGCGCCACAGAGTCTCTTGAAGCCAGCAAATGCTGATCCAAAACTTGAAGATATGAAGAGAAGCAACTAGTCCAGCACAAGATAATGCGTTGTAAATGTTTGCACCATGCTGGAATGAATACTTGATTAAAACGGTGCAAAAATTGATCTCGGAATGCAACAGACGGTGAATGCATTTTCATAGGATGAAATGGTGTTGTGCAAGGAGAAATTCCCTCGTTACGCTTCGGCCTGTTGTTACCCAATGGAAGATCCAAAATCCAACTCTGGTGGGACTCGAACCCACAACCTTTGAATGTCTTTCATGATAGATCACCTAGAAGTCCAACGCGCTATCCATTGCGCCACAGAGTCTCTTGAAGACAGCAAATGCTGATCCAAAACTTGAAGATATGAAGAGAAGCAACTAGTCCAGCACAAGATAATGCGTTGTAAATGTTTGCACCATGCTGGAATGAATACTTGATTAAAACGGTGCAAAAATTGAACTCGGAATGCAACAGACGGTGAACGCATTTTCATAGGATGAAATGGTGTTGTGCAAGGAGAAATTCCCTCGTTACGCTTCGGCCTGTTGTTACCCAATGGAAGATCCAAAAGCCAACTCTGGTGGGACTCGAACCCACAACCTTTGAATGGCTTTCATGATAGATCACCTAGAAGTCCAACGCGCTGTCCATTGCGCCACAGAGTCTCTTGAAGAGAGCAAATGCTGATCCAAAACTTGAAGATATGAAGAGAAGCAACTAGTCCAGCACAAGATAATGCGTTGTAAATGTTTGCACCATGCTGGAATGAATACTTGATTAAAACGGTGCAAAAATTGAACTCGGAATGCAACAGACGGTGAATGCATTTTCATAGGATGAAATGGTGTTGTGCAAGGAGAAATTCCCTCGTTACGCTTCGGCCTGTTGTTACCCAATGGAAGATCCAAAAGCCAACTCTGGCGGGACTCGAACCCACAACCTTTGAATGGCTTTCATGATAGAGCACCTAGAAGTCCAACGCGCTGTCCTTTGCGCCACAGAGTCTCTTGAAGCCAGCAAATGCTGATCCAAAACTTGAAGATATGACGAGAAGCAACTAGTCCAGCACAAGATAATGCGTTGTAAATGTTTGCACCATGCTGGAATGAATACTTGATTAAAACGGTGCAAAAATTGAACTCGGAATGCAACAGACGGTGAATGCATTTTCATAGGATGAAATGGTGTTGTGGAAGGAGAAATTCCCTCGTTACGCTTCGGCCTGTTGTTACCCAATGGAAGATCCAAAAGCCAACTCTGGTGGGACTCGAACCCACAACCTTTGAATGGCTTTCATGATAGTTCACCTGGAAGTCCAATAGAAGGTTAATGCAGTTTTATACAGCCAACAAAACATGAATATTAAAAGAAGGTAAGTATCTCCAGGGTCTGGGGTTTCCTTTTTTTACCAGTATTTTTAATACCTTCAGTACGGGTTAGTAATACCTAACCCTAACCCTAACCCAATATGAATAAAAAATACAGAAGTCGAGCAGTTGCTCTTGACTAAAATACACTAGTTTTAAAATGAAATGGATGACATGTTTAAAAATGTACACCTTACATTCAGTTTTTTGTAAACAAAAACCATGTTCTCTGTTTTCTACAATTCATAAATTAGGTTTATACATTTAATATGACATCTGAACAGTGGCTAGAGGGTGGCCAGGACCCATCATATGTTTTATGGACCATAATGAAGTATATAGGCTTTCTTCTGCTTTGTTTTTGCAGGTCTTTCTTCTTCTTCTTCTTCTTCTTCTTCTAACTAACTGTTGTCCCTGGAGATTCTTTCGTGTCTTGGCTGCTTCCTGCATGTCGGATCATAGCCCTGAGAGTGAAGTCACCCACAAGCTGTATTGATATTCCATGTCTAATAAGCAACCACATTTCCACTGCTAATGACATGGAGGCAGCCATCTTGGCTTTGCCTGCCGTCTCATTACAGGCTATCTGAAAAACTGCAAGCGCCGTGCCCAAAAACCTCCAGACCCACTGGAATGTAACGGAGTACCTCCACTTAAGCATCTTCAATTCAGGTTGGCAGCAGTACTTTGGGGGGAGGAAAGCAGGAAGAAAGTTAATTTCTGCAGGTGGCTTTTAAAAGCTTGACTGATGTGTTGAGGAGGAGTTACAGTGAAAATGTACTCCTCGCCTTTGTAAGAGAAGTATATTTAAAATGCACAGCAACCGGAAAAAGATGATTCGGTCATTATGAACACTGCCTCATCAACAGGCTTTAATCTGAAAAATATTTAGTTACATTAAAAGAAAATACGTGTTGCGTAAATGTGTTTGTTGCTGTGGTTTTGTAAAATAATATCCTGATGAATCAGTGAAAGTTGGACTAGGTATTAGCCAACGGCTGCAGTCATGATAACTGGGTTCCTCTTCATTTCCATGAATAACTTTTTAGTTTAGTTCTATCCTAACTAACCAATCATAATCCTTTAACTTAAAATATCCTTTCTGCAGACTTTGCCAAAGGGAAACAACCATAATTCATCACCTATAATGTGACGTTAAACCAGGGACTGTAAATATAAGAAGTGGGCATTGTCGTGATGATGTCACCTCATTGGTTTCTGAAGCCCTTTTAAAGCTCATCACCTTTGGTGAGTTTGCCGTGGTCATCTTGGTTTTTACCAACCAGGAAGTAACCTCGAGACTTAAAGACGTATGCGCCCCTGTAAGACTTGTCAATCAGCGTGTAGCCCCGCCCTAAATCATCCCCTGCTTTATGGTCTGTTTGACTCTAAATGGACCATCATTCACTAAATGAGCATCATGCTGCATTGAAGAAGATTTGAAACTAGAGACTGAGACCATAAACTCATGTTTACAATGTTTACTGAGGGAATAAATCAAGGGAGAAGTAGAGTCATTTTCTCATAGACGTCTATGGGAGCAGAGGAGTCGCCCCCTGCTGGTCACTACACAGAAGTAGAGTCATTTCCTCATAGACGTCTATG